>NW_021620849.1:1316743-1343509 GCF_004785775.1 Grammomys surdaster | reverse complement strand
TCTCTCTCTCTCTCTCTCTCTCTCTCTCTCTCTCTCTCTCTCTCTTCCCTTCCTTCTTTCTTTCTTCCTTTTTAACCTGTGAACTTCCTGTTAGAGATAAGATGGAATTGTGGGAGACTGCTGAGTGTCCAGCACTAAGAGAAAGCAGGAGGTCTCTCGGTGGAATGGCCTGATATCCTTGTATAATGGTTATTTCAAAGCTCTTCATTTCCACTTTCTACCTTAATTAAACAGTTGGCAGTGCTTACTTATCTCAGAAAAAAAGAACTGTCGGGGTCGGGGAGATTGCTCAGCTAGTGAGTGGATAGGAGTGTAAGCGTGAAGGTCTGAGCACGGCTCCCCTGCACTCATGTGCAAAGGTAGGCATGATGACGCACATGTGTAGTCCCTGAGTTAGGGCTGGGATGACTCAGGAGGATCCTGAAACCTGCTGGCTACAGTCTAGCTGAATCAGAAACAAATGTCAGAACAGGAAAGGGGCAGGAAGGGAGGGAACGGAGAGGGAGGACATGAAATTTTCAAAATCTCTCGGGTCTATCTAAACGTTTTCTAATTTTCCTTGAATGCTGGTTTTACTTGAGCCCATGAATTATATAGCAGCTTGTTATAAAATTTACATGTAGTTCTTTTCTAGGTTTATTTCTTTAAATCATGAAGTTATGTATCGATGTGGAAGGGAAGGGTTGCCCACACTGAGTACAGGTGCCATTGGAGGCCAGAAGAAGGCACAAGATACCCCGGAGCTGAGGCTTCAGGCACTTGTGAGCCTCCTGATAGGTGCTGGGAACTGAGCTCTTAATGCTGAACCATCTCTCCAGACCCTTTATTATAATTCCCCATTTCTATCTTAGCTGTCCCGAATTCAGATGTGCAGTTTATATGACACTAATTCTGTGTTTTATTATAATTTTCTTATCTGATAAATAACAATATTTGCAAAAATGTATATGTCCTTGCAAAGTATTTCCCTAAATTGGGAGGTCCATCATTTTATATCTGTAATCCCTAATCTTGTTCCTCAAACACTCTATGTCCATACTAGCTGTTTATGTGAGATCTCAATTACTGAGGCAGGGATAATGTAAAGAAGTCTCTCATTACCACTTTTTTTTCTTTTTGCAAACTTTCTTTTTGGTGCTGTGGATCAGGCTCATGACTTCATACATGCTAGGAGCACTTTCTCTTTGAGCTATGCCATTTGGTTTATGACTTTTTGTTTTATAAGTTTGAATATTGAAGTTATTATGTGTATATATGTTGCAGCCCGATTGAGTTTCTTTTATACTTACGTAGTTCTGCATATTCTGAGTATACTTTTTATCTTTACCTTTTCTATAGGCACAGAATTGTTTTGGTCAGTATTCCTTTATTGTGTTGCTGTCATTAGTGTACACAAATTATAAATATAAGCATCCCTGATAAGATTTTCACATGTGTAGACACTGTGCTTGGATCATGTCCACCCTCCCGGTACTCTCTCTCACCAGCCCCTCCCTCTTGACTAGCGTTTATAGGAATTTCCCTTTCAGTCCTTTACTTCCAGCCTGTCTCTTTCACTGTTTTTTTCCTATTTCTGTTTTAAATATCATCTCTCCCAGTTATGAATGTCTGTTTCTTGTAATTCCATTGCTTTTTGTTTCAAGGACCTACGTTGAAAGCCAAATCTTGGAAACCTTTTAAATGTCGTTAGGTCTAGAATAGTTACTGGTGCTCATCGTGTATTTTTGATCTACCTTGTTTTTATAATGTTTATTTTTACTAATGTGCATGTGTGTGTGGCGTGTGTGGAGGTGGGATATATGGCATGTGTGTGTAGGTGCCGTTGAAGGCCAGAGAACAGCATCAAATCCGCTGGAATTGGTGTCACAGGCAGTTGTAAGCAGCCAGGCTTGGGTGCTGGGAACCAAACTCAGGTCCTCTGCAAGACCAGAAAGTGCTATTAAGCCATCTCTCCGGTCTTATCTTATTTTTTTTAATTTATCTTTCAAGAAACTCATATTTGCCTTATGTATCTGTTCTTCCTTCTGCTTTCAGATTTCTTGTTCTTTCCTTTCCAAAAAAAAAAAATCTAAATCATACTTCATATGCCAGCTAGCATTATTTCTTTCATCATTAAGAAAATGCAGTGGTCGTGTTATTAGGCACAATGTACCTTTGGGAACTCTGGCTTCTCAAGTTTAGCTGTTATCATCAGCTTACTGGATAACTGTCTCTATTGGTGTCAGCAAGAGATCTACAACAAGAAACACCCAGTGTTGTCTTACGCTTCCTCACATCATGAGAAATCTGACACCTTTCCTGTGCCTACTGTTTGTAAGTCTACACCAGGGTCAACTGCCAGCCTCTTGGTCTTTCTGGTGTAACTAATACTGTAGGGAATTATTTTTGTGAATTTTAATACTTGACTTTTGAGGATAAATTCCTTGAAATGACTGGTTGAAGGGGAATAAGAACGGAAGACCTTACCACGTGTCTCCAAATTGCCATCCTGGCAGGTCACACGCTCTTCTATGGATATTTTCCTTCAGAGTGAGACATCCCAGGGAACAGTGTAGCTACTCCCAAGATCACACTGAGTCATTTGGTGTGGAGAGCCAGGCAGTGGTTGGATGTAGCCAAGCGCTCCTGCACACTGGTAGATGTGGACTGAAACCCGGGTCCTGGAGTGAGGAACTTGAGAGCCTTCTCAGTTCCCTCATTCCTGGAGCAGCGAGCTCAGCACTCAGAGTCCCCATTGACTTAGCTTTAAAGGCACTCAAGTGTGTCAGCTATGTGGACCCTTACTCAAGAAGGCCATTGGGAGGCTGGGCTGAAACCAGAAGGAAGAAGCTCTGCAGTATCCCCAGGCCTCTTGTGTGTGAGATGACAGGATAATGGGACCCTACTTTGTCTTCTCATGAAGCAAGAATATGCTCAAACCATGGAGAGGTTAGCGCGCTTCTCTCCCATCTCCGCTTTTCGTCTGCTCCAGGAGAAAGGGGGCGGACGCGGGCTGTGGTGAAGCCACCGCTGCCAGGATGCACCGCAGGAATCTGCAGGGCAGGGCTAGGACCCTGTTAGGGGACTCAGTCCCACCGCTGCGCACAAAGCCTGCCCTTGTCCAGCTCCTTGCTCCTCTGATGCTGCCCTGAGCTCAGACCTCCCAGGGTCCTGAAGGCTCCGGTTGTGGAGCCGGGTATCCCGACCACGCCCATTAGGGGGACGTGCCGCCTGCCTCGGACTCAGAGCCTTCCCCTAGAGTTGGAGCTTACAGCTCTGCCGGAATCTGCTCTTAAGAACAGTCGCAGTCTGTCTCAGTCCCACTCGCAGAGGCGTTGGGTCTGGTCAACCAAAGACGCATTCAGAGCATGAGTCTGAGTCGGGGGACAACTGCCACTCACAGAAGTGGTAGAGATGGTAAAGATGACTGTTCATGGTCACCTCTGCAGTAGGTCAGGGTGCAGGGTTGGGCAGAGGTGAATACAGGTGCTCTGCCCCTCATCATCAGATTTCTTGCAGTACCCGACTGGGGAACCCCAGGACACATTGGCCAGACTCTTTCTTTAACTGGCTGTTTGTGCCTGGAGTCTGCGGGTATGTGTGGGGGAAGGGAGTGGAGGTAGATATTACCCTGACAACAGCCTTACCTAGTAGTGTCTCCTATTTCTACTTATAACCCCCCCCCCGCCCATTACACCGTGTCTTGAGGAACCTTTTGCCAAAGACAGGAAATAAGCAAGGCACCCTGTGCTGAAGGCCCCCTCTTACCTTATATCCTACCATGCACCTGCTTATAACAGCAGGCTGAATTCATCCATCTTCTCGAGTCTACCCTTTGCATCCATTTATTGAGTGCCCTGGAGTTCCTTGCCTACAGATTAAATAAAACAGGTGTTCTGAGAAGGTTGAATGTGTGCAGTTCGCGATGGAGCTCCTTAATGGAAAGGGACAAAATGCTGAAGAGAGAGAGGGAAAAAAAAGACCTCTAAGGACCCAAGAAAAGAGCAAAGCAATGTGTAACACCAAGCACCAGACCAGGAGACAAGCCAGACCCCACTGGAGACCAGGACAGATCTGCCATTTCTCGCTAAGTCTTGTTGTTTTTGCTTAGCATGCTCAGACAAGATATCACATTCACATCAAGGTTGTACTAGTAGGCTGGGAGCCGGTGGGCATGGGGAAGGCAGGATCAGAGGCACTGGGGTTGGGGCTATCTGAACATAAAACCATAGGCAGAATCCTCTACACACAAACTCCGCTCCCATCTTGTTCTCTGGTACTGAGTGTGTTCATGTTTCTCTGCTGCTCACACACCCTTAACGGTGTCCCATGACAACTGTGCATTGCTCTCTTAGCAGGTGCCATGACAGCCAGTAACTGCCGGATGCTGACGGTGAACCTAAATCCTTGACTGTCATAAGGCCTTTAGTGGGACCATGGCCTGGGAACTGTGTGGTCTGTAATGACTTTTAGAAGATGCTTGAGATTTGGGAAGAGATAGAAAAACAACTCTTGAGACCAGTTGGTCTGGTAGCCTCGGGAGTCCCCAGCCTTTCCAGTTATGTTTCTCCCCACCTTCATTGTACTTCATCAACTCTCACCTTTGCCACCCTTGCCACTCAATGACCTGCAAGGTTCTGGATCAGTGATAGTCACCCTTTTGATTCCCAAATGCCCCTGTCTGCAGAGGTTGAATGCAGCACAGGAAGAAGCTGGCATTGTACTTGCCTGCCTCTCTCAAGTGCTCGCATTGATCTGTCAACACTCTTGCTACAATTTAAGAGAACTGACTATGGCTTCTGCCATGACAGAGAGATGTAGTAAGGATGCTGACCCAGATACTGTGTTCACTAACATTCCCTTCCCAGGGTTCAATTGTATAGGGTCCCTTATACAATTGGCAGGAGCAAAGGGTTACAGTGTTTCAGGCTTTCCTGAGACCCCAGGAGTTCCAACAGAGGGGAGGTGGTAGAAGGCCATTTCTTACAGGCCTTTGCTGGGTTTTGCCCACTGCCTGTTCGGCCCAAAGGTCAAGTGAGGCAGTTGAGAAAGAAACCGTCCCTGTTCGGAGTCTGAGATCCCACTCAGAGGAGATAATGGGCCCCTTTCAAGCAATCCCGCTTAGAGCCAGGACACTATTCCCAGAGGAACGGGCCTGTGAATGGTCATCTGTGTGCCCAGATGGACCAAGGCCTGGCCTGTAAGGGAGGAGACTCAGGCTCTGGTTTCTGTTTGTGAACCCAGGGGCTCTGGAGTACTTCAATAAATAAACACCTATTTATTGAGCTCCTACTGTGTGCAGGGCACTGTGGGGGCACACAAAGAAGCACTGATTTGAAAAAACCACAGATCAAAATTTATGCATGCAAATCTTCCTGCGGGGGTGGGGGGTGGGGTGGATACTCACAGAGTCAGGGAGACCACTACACTGGAGGACCCACAGCTCTGGTTTGAGCCATGGTGGAAATGGTTGTTGCTTTGCAATTCTGAATCCCTGCGTGTTATCTGGAGCTCCTTTGCCAAAGAGGAGACAGGCATTATTTTGTTTTTACTTTATTTGGTCCTGTCTGAAATGGAGGCTCATGTGACCCAGGCTGGTTCAAGTTCTCTATGTAGCTGAGGATGACCTGATCCTCCTGCCTCTGCTACCCAGGTGCTGGGGTTATGGGTTGTGTCACCGTGCCCAGTTTTATGCTGTGCTGGTGTCCAAGCCAGGGCTTCTAACATGCCAAGCACACACTTTACCAACTGATCCACAGCTCCAGCCCACGAGGAATTGTGGATGAGAATGTTCTAGAAGGGCTCACGGTTGGCTAGGATGATCTACAGGTATGTTATTCTGGACACCAGTGTACAACAGACATCCTTGGGATTCTGGAAAACAGAAAGGAGAAGAAATAAGGCTCACCTAGGGATTCCCTGGAAAGTGGAAATTGACGATATTTACTAAGCCCTCTGGTTAATAATCCACCTAGCACTTTACCTGGTTAATTACCTTAATTTATTACCTTAATTCCTATCAAGGGAAATACAACAGATACACCCTTTGCCCAAATTGGACACAGGTAGACTCTGGGGCAGGGAGGGCTTAAGCAACTGTCCCAAGATCACACAGCAGGCAAGCAGACTCAAGCCCTGCTAGTCCAACCCTAGCTTATCCATTTAACGTTGCTTCTCTAGGAAGAAGGGGAGAAGACGTGAGGCTAACCAGCAAACACAGCCACGTAGCAATGAGACTACTTTTCCTGGCTCTGGAGGTAGTTTCCACAAAGGACATGTGGGCTATGGCACTGTGGTTGGATGGAGTGCCTGGCCTCCTGAGGGGAAGCCTGTGGAGCGTTGGAGGGACCAGTTGGTGGAGGCAGTCAGGTTTGTATCCTGGCTTTCCAGTTCTTGCCGGGTGGCCACAAGCAATTCCCTAAGGTCTAGGCCTTTGCTTCCTCTCCTCTGCAGTGGGGTTAATTTGGCAGATGTATACATGTGGTGTGTGTGTGTGTGTATATTATTTTATTTTTTTCAACTTTTTATTGATTCTTTGTTTCACATCATGCACCCCAGTCCCACACATCTCCCTGTTCCCTCACGCCTGTCCTCTGCCCTTGCAAAAACACACAAACAAAACAAAGCATAGAAAACATCTTGTCATGGAAGCTGTAGTGTCTCACGGTGTGTCCCATAATGTACCCTCTGTCCACACATCCTCACTAGCGAATGTTCGTTGCCATGAGTCATTGGTCTGGTTTGAGGTCTCTGGCTTCTGGGACACCGTTAATACTGGATCCTCCCAGTTACCCTGTTGTTCCCCTGTGTCATAGAGATCCTTTACCCTTGGATCAACAGAACCGGCCCCTTCACATGCTCCAGCAGTTCACAGGTGATAGAGCTTTTAGAGTGGGCCAACTCAAAGCCTTGGGTCTCTGCCTGGGTGGTAGCTGAGCTGGTCAACCCGTTAGCTCACCTGCTCCCTCACTGCCAGGACAAGCTCTCCAGCACTGCTCTGGTTAGGCCACCCAACGCTGCCATCAGAAAGAGGCAGGGCCAGCTGTCCCACTCACCTGCCCAGGGGATAGCTCATAAGCACCCATACCTCCAGAGCCAGCTCCACTGTGCTACCCAGTCAAGGCATGGGGTAGGGTGCATTTTCCCAAGTGCTCCAGCTGTGAGGGGGTAGGCCAGCTCTCCGACTCTCACAACCTGTGGGCTGGCTCACCCATGCCTTTGCCAGTTCAAGCGTCAGCATCAGGGCCAACTACACTGAGCTTTGGCAGCGTTCTTTAAAGAAGTCTTAGTCAATTAGGGCTGTAATGATAGGGTAGCGGTGTCTGAGGAGCTGAGAGCTATCTGGAGGCTTAGAATGACAAAGTTGAGGCGCAGACTCACAAGGATCTGAGAAGGGTCTTCTCCTTCTTGCCAGCTAGAGGGTGGTCTTCTGCATATCCTCCCTTGCCCTGGAGAAAAGAGATCCTCTCTCAATAAAGGCACCATAACTTCCTTCACAAGGGCTCTGCCATTATGACCTAATTTTCTCCTCATGACCCTGATACACCGGAAGTTAACATTCACCATGAGGATTTGGGAGGCACCTAAACCTTCAGGACCCCTCCCCATACCAAGGACCCAAGAAGATAAAGAATGTGATGCATCAGACAGAGTAGCTACTCATCAGATATTAACCCGCCTGAGACCAGCCAATCAAAGGGAGAGGAGGAAGGAACTGAAGCAGAGCTGGGTGTCTCTGAGCCTTGCATTACTTGGATGAGAGCATTAGATGAATCTGGGTTACCAGAAAGCACTTAGATCATTTCAGGGACATCAAAGAGGGGGTGAGTCAATTTGCTAGTATTCAATGTGTTTTGTCCCAAAGGAGGGGGGGTGGTTGGGGCGGTGCCACATATCTATAATCTTGGAGGTGGAGGTAGAACGTTAGTTCAAGGCTAGCTTTAGCTACACAGCAAATTTGAAGGTAGATGAGATAGTCTCAAAAGGAAAAAAAAAAGTGAATTTCCCTGTGGTTCAAACTATGAAGCCTGTAAGCACCAGTGCATAGCAACAGTTGCCATGCAAACTGTTTGGATGCTGGCTTTCATGTTTTTACACACACTCAAGAGTTCACTACGTGGCTAGTGGCTCCAATCCCCACTTCTGGTGTTAGGCTTGGGATCCCTGGATTATTTTCAGGGTACAGAAAGGCCCATAGCTTCAGGGAGTTAAAGGGGGTCTCCCAGAGGGACAGGCTCAACCTCCCTGGCTGTGGCTGCTATTCCTTATGCCTCCTTCCTGATGGAGTCTGGAGTGCTCTGCTGAGAATCCAGACCCATGGCAGGAGAATTTCCTAGCCACTGAACAATCTGGTCTGTAGACTGACCTGACCTGTCTGTCTGTCCCTGCAAGCCTTCTCTCTCCACCCTATAACGGACCTTCTGAGTTCTGGCTGAGGAGAGATGTGGAAGCCAGCACCATGTGTTTTCTGAAGCTCCCTGGTTCTGGCTCTTCTCAAATGGACCGTTTTCTTCCTAGCCCCAGCTCCTTTCTCAGCTGGGTAGTGGTGGTGATGGAGGCAGTGGTAGCACACACCTTTAATCTTAGTGCTCAGAAGGGAGAGGCCAGCAGACCTCTGAGTTCGAGGCCAGCCTGGTCTACAGAGTTCCAGGACAGCCAGGGCTACACAGAGAAACCCTGTATCAACAAACAACAACAGGAAGAAAGAACCCACAACCAAATATTAGTCAGAGCTTAGGGAATCCTGCGGAAGAGAAAGACAAAGAAATGTCAGAGCCAGAGGAATCAAGGACACCACAAAAAACCCCACAGAATCAACTAACCTAGACTAATCGGGGCTCTCAGAGGCTGAACCAACTACTGGGGAGCCTGCATGGGTCTGATGTAGGCCCTCTGCATATATGTTACAGTTGTGGAACTTGGTCTTCCTGCGGGACTCCTGACAGCAGGAGCAAGGGCTGTCTCTGATATTTTTGCCTGCTTTTGGGACCCTTTGCCCATACTGAGCTGCCTTATTCAGCCTTAATACAAGCGGAAGTGCCTAGTCTTACTGCAATTTGATACGCCATGTTTGGTTGATATGCATGGGAGGCCTGGCTTTTTCTGAAGAGAAACGGAGACGGAGTGGATGGGGCAGGAGAGGATATGTGTTTGAGGGGGTGAGTGGGAGAGGACTGGGAGGAGAGGAGGGAGGGGAAACTGCAGTTGGGGTGTAATACATGAGAGAAGAAAAATTTTAAAACCACCATTAAAAAAGTAATTCTTTTCTCATTGGGATTGTTTATTGACCTGGGGAAGGAGAGAGGTAGGCTGAGCTCCTGAGGAAACACTGGGGACTTTTTTACCTCAGGCTTTCCTCCTTCCTCCAAGAATAAGTCCTGTCACAGAACATATCATCCACAGAGTCACAGCAAGTGACACTCTATGAAGAAATGCCTGCCTGTGCATCTTGGAAATTGAGAAGAAAAGGGGCAAAACCTGAGGAGGCCCTTGGTCAACACATGCACAGTGAGTTCCAGGGAATACTTCGTTATTTTTGTTTGTGTTTTGTTTTGTTTTATAGTTTTCATCTCAATATATTAGTTTTCTGGAAAACACTAGTTTCCCAGATATACAGATCATACAATGAATCTTAGATACTATGTTAAATGAAAAAAAAAAGTCAGAGACAGGACACTATGTTATTCTCTGAGGAAGAAAGGAAGTTGGGTGTGAAAGAGAAAGAACTGACATTCTGTTTAATAGTTTTAACGACTTGCTGAGTGACTAATATTTTCATTAGTCCCTGCCGCCTGTTCATTGAGAACTTTTGGATGAAGCTATTCTGAAATTTTTCCATACCTCTAACATAAAACATTTTCCCACTATAAAACGTTTCTAACTTGCTACCTTCGTGTAGTCAGTGTCAGAATTTTCCAGATTTTAATCCCTTTTGCCATCTGTATGTAAGTTCCTCTGGGGTACATTTCCTGCATGGAATGATTGCACATGGATTTTTTTTTCTTTTCTTTTTTAATCTTCACTTTTTCCCTTAAAATGGAGACTATCGATGTCTCTTTCAAATGGTTTCGATAATTAAAGAGCGATCATGTTAATATATAGTATTCACATATACGAGTTACTTGTGTGAGAGTAGGTTATTTAATGTCCACATATAATCCCTGTAAGTAATAAACACTTAATAAAATAACTAAGTTATCATCTACACCAGCTTATTCTCACTGACATTTCATTAGCTTGGAACGCCCTATCTGTCTTCTCTATGTGAGTTTTGTACGATGGCACACTCTGGTTCAGGACTCACATGTGACTGGACCCCTCTCTATCTACCTGCTTCACAACTTCCTTCCTTCTTCTGTCTTCCCTACGCCCTTGCAGCAACCGCTCTCATTCCATGACCTCAGCCAGCGTCTCCAGTGCCTCATCCCCTCCTTCGACCATGGCAGCTTCTTTACCTCCATTGCTCCCCTTGTGTGCACCCCACTGCCTCCTTCTCAGCTTTACCATAGTGGTTAAATCAAACCGCTCACCACTGGTTCACTACTCCCACTCCTCGTGGCCCCTCCCACCCGTGCTTCATTATCTTCACTGTCGCTCTTCCTACCACCATCGCCATCCTCTCTCATGCTATTTCAGCCATCTTCCTCATTACTCTGACATTTCTCCACTATTTCTGTGACCTCTCCACTGTCACCACCACCATCACTGTCATCATCATCACCGTCATCACCATCATCATCATTTGTGCTTCCGTCTTTGCTGCTGTTCCCTCCCAAGGTTTCATCCTGCCTATCAATCCCACGATGGGAACCACCATCACTAGCATCAATATTGCTACTGCTATATCTTTGATCTTGGTCCTCAGCTTTCTCCTGGTCCCCATCAATGTCCTTAGATTTTTCTTAATGATTTCTATGCCTTTATCCCTGTCACTGGGCATAGAAGCCTCATATATGGGCATTTCCCTAAAATGATATCCATGTTAGAAACAAGACAAGGAGAACTGTATGAAAAAAATATTGCTTAAAGTTCAGGGGCAAGACTGACAAGAACATCAAACAGCTAGAGATTGACATCACTAATCTGAAGAAATCCCTCGTTTCGCTGTCTGAAGAGACGTCCTAAAATCGCAAAGATCCTTATTGGACTTGATTTACTCTAGTACAATAGAAAAGGCTGTGTACAGCTCTTGACTGTGTACAGCCCTTAAAGAAGAATGTTGCCTTTACATAGACAAGACAGGGATGGCTAAAGAGAGCATGAAATAGGTCAGTGAATGCCCTGAGAAAAATCAGAGAGAGAAAGAGACAGATGAATGCTGGTACAAGAATTGGTTTTCAGCCTCTCCAAAGTTGTCAACCCTACTTCCTCCCATCTTGGGACCATTATTTGGGTTCTTTTTGCTAATTTCTGCTTGTTCCTGGGCCTCAAACAGGCTGACTAACTCTGTGAAACAACAGATAAATAATTTGGTAGCAAAACCTACTCAGATACATTATTATAACTTAGCTATGGAGGACCATGAGACTCAAGATGAGGTTGTTACTTTATACAGGGTGTTCCTAAAACCCATCTCCACCCAACCTAAAAGAGGGGACTTCTGCCCCTAGACCAAGCAGAGAGGGGCCACCTAGAACCCCCTCTGACTGGCGATCTGAATTCTTGCTTAGGCTGCGAGGCTAAGTACTGCAAGGGAATATAAATAAAAGTTAAAAATATCTCTCTGGGTTCCCTGAGGGACAAGCCTGACTGCATAGGGGTTGATGTCAAAAGTATCCCCTCTCCAGGAAAAAGACATTGGGATGGGTATGGCCCTCATGCCTCACTGGACAACGACAGGGGGACCGGAGCCATTACAAGGTCCCCTTCAATTACTGGAGGTCAGGCCTCTATCCCCACCTTTGCAAGATTGGAATCGCCACAGCCCTTCTATACTTAGAGAAGGGAGGAGATGTCAGGGGCAGCCCTGCTTACACACTGAAGGCCTAAAATCAGCCATAGGCCTAAAATCAGCAATAGGCCTGTCATACATGTATACTAACACCAAGTCTTGGGTCTCTGTGGAAAACATTGAAACAGATGGTTATAAGCTATTGTAAACAGGCAGCTTTTGTGGAAATTTACCAGCCCGAGTAGTCATAGACCTTGTAAATAGGTAGCCTTGGCAGACAACACCAACTTAGATAAGGACAAGTGAGTCATAGGCAGAGTCATAGTGACTTGTCCCCTGAAACTTCACCCAGCCAATACCCAGTTCTGAAAGATATCTGTATCCCCCCGAACACCCACGCTCCAGTGTCATTCCCTTCCACACATCCTGCCTTTCTGTGTATATAACCCCTGCGTGAATGAATTACGATTTGAAAAAAAAAATAAATTATTAAAAAAAAAGTTCAGGGGCAAGGGTATTCACAGACCTTCCTTGATACTAGATTGGTTGGTAGTTCTTAGTACAGTAGAAAAAGGGACATTATGGCAGGTTCCAGCAGGGTGGGACATGGGCTTTACCGTTTCCTGCTGTGAGTCTGGGTTCCCTGTCATTAGAACTAGGATCATCCAGGTGTGAGAAGCTCATGTGGTGTGAGGCTGGCTTTAGTGAGCGGTCCGTCCACTCAGTCCCTGATCCACTCTGTCTGCAAGGCTTGCTGAGAAGGCACGATGTTCTGTATAGTTTTGCCGTCAAATGGTTAGGCACAAATCCCAGCATCTCTGCTCCCCTAAGGATCACTATGACTCTCCCTGGTCCGTATAACAGAACTCTTTATCTCTGCATTTACCTCCCTACTGTCTCTGACGTGGATTAGTGCTAGATGTTTGCAGTTTCCTGGGTAAAGTAAATGCTTCCTGACATTTACCGCAAACCATTCTTTCCGTGAGACTACTTCCCGTTTCCACTATCTCACAATCCCAAATCTTCTATTATTTCTCATGATGCCAGGCACTGAGCATTTTCTTTTTCCTTGCCTTAGAAAGTGAATGAGACAAGCCTTTTAATCTGTGTTCAGGGCCAAGCCCTCTATGTTCTGACGTGTACACTTAGCCTTTCCTAGACGTCTCCTTAGTGCAGTATAATCAATCCCATTATCACCAGTGAGTGAAAGATACATTGTGGCAACTTAAGAACCACGTGGCCAGTTGTCCATGCATGTCTAGATATGACTCTTTGGGGTGAAATTCCAATGGCCACTGGTGTGCCGTCA
This sequence comes from Grammomys surdaster, assembly GCF_004785775.1. Taxonomy (NCBI): domain Eukaryota; kingdom Metazoa; phylum Chordata; class Mammalia; order Rodentia; family Muridae; genus Grammomys; species Grammomys surdaster. The sequence goes on along the minus strand of NW_021620849.1, from coordinate 1,330,331 downwards.
AAGTCTCCTAAGGACCTGACAACTGTCTGTCTCCTGCTCTGGCTTTCCTCACTCCCCTACCCCTCTCTTCTCCAGGCTCCTGGCCACTGACTAATCTCTCACCGTTCTGTGCTTTTGTTGAGTGGGGAGGCTCTTCCACTTGGAACCACCACCACCAGCACCACCATCTTCCCCCTCCTCCTCCCCCTCCTCCTCCTCCTCCTCCTCCTCCTCTTCCCCCTCCCCCTCCCCCTCCTCCTCTTCCTCTCCCTCCTCTTCCTCCCCCCTCCTCCTCCCCTCCCTCCCTCTTCCCTCCTCCTCCTCCTCCTCCTCCTCCTCCTCCTCCTTCTTCTTCTTCTTCTTCACCAAGCCCCAGATCAGGCACTGGGTCCCTGCAAACATTTCCCACAGCCCCCATCAGTCTCTCCCTCCAAGCATTTATTACACTGTAGTGTGATGCACCTAAGCTGTAAAATTAGGTTTCCTGTCACCCTGCATCATGTCCCCCAAGACTCAATCTCAATATAGGGTTAGGGTCATGGATTCCAAATGTCTTGGGAGGGGACAGTAGTTCTGATCTATGAATGTTAACAAGACAGACCATAATAGAACAGCATGTGGCTGAAAGAGATAGAGCTTCTATGAGAAATATTCCATCTCAGGATGCATACAGGGGGGAAATGCAGGGGAGATGGATGGGATAGGCTGTGATCCAGTTGTGCTGGGAGGGACAGGGTGATCCCACCCAACAGTGCTTACAGCAGAACTGGAAGGTCTACCCATTTCGCTGCAGGGACGTCTGGGTTCCTGTGTTTGCCTGAATGAATTTCCAAGTCTGTAAATATGTTTCTTTTTCCTTCTACAACAGTTTGTAGTTTCAGTAGCTGAGCCCAGCAGGTTTAGTTTTAGGAGCTCCTTCTTAGGAACTGTCATTTGTATCTTTCCTGGGCTTTCAATAGGAATTTTAAAATAGTTTTGTGGCTTCCTGTGGACTGTTTACTTGTAAAACAGCAACACATTTTATTTTCCCCCGATATTCTCTATACTTTTTCCTACTAAAAATGACAGAGTTCTCTGGTTCTCCCCATACCACCAGGAGTAGTTTAATCAGGTTGTGTGTGGTTGAGGTAGGATCTTTGTGCCACTCATTGATACCAACCTCCATGTACATCCTGCCCTGTGGGTGCTTAACCACAGTGCCCTGGACCATGCTTGTTGATCTTTTCTTCAACATTCCTTTCATTCTGTGTTTGAATGAGGCGGTTGCTGCTTTTAGAAAAATATGTCATGGTGGGCGTGCAGTGTAAGGCACACAGCCCATGTGGGTGGAGAGCATCCCTCCCACCCAGGAGCTTCCAGAATTCCATAAACACAGTCCTTTGCTGGTACTGTATGTGAGGAAAGAGATGGGCACCATGACCAGGAAGGAAGTCAGGCAGGGGTCTAACTCTCTACAAGTAAAACCAGCTCCATTATAATTTGAGAGCAGTGAGCTGAAGTCATAGTATTTAAGGGTACCATTAGCTCTTCTATAGCTTTTTTCATTCTTGTCCTTCCAACACCACGCACACACACACATGCACACTCACATGCACACACACACACGCATGCACTCAGGAGGTATTTCCGAAACACAGTTAGTGGGCTGTTGTTCTCATTCTCCAATAGAGCACCATTTGAGTCAACAAGCTTAGATCTGAAAGTTCCACCTTCACTTCCAGGCTCGTCGATAAGCAGTGCCCATCCAGGCTTCACTTGCTTCTTCTGTTCATTAGCGATCTCTCTCTTGAGCTACAGCATGCATCCCTTTGAACGGTCCCTTCCAATGCTGGTTCCTCTTTTCATCTCTGGCTGAAGTCTTAGACAATTACATTGTCATTTTATCTGAATTAAAGCGTGTCACACGCTTTGAATAACGTTGCTGTTGGCATTTGTCTGCATGCATTTTAATAGCCACCTTCCTTTCTGCTGCTTATAAACCGAATATGATTCAACCAGCTTACCCTTTCTCTCATCAGAGATGATAAGCCTTGCCATTGTCAGCCATTTACTCACAGTCTTTCTGTTGGGTATGTGCTAATGTCTCCTTATACCTTCAATATTGATGATTAATAATGTTGAATTTTTTTCTGTCTTATTAGCTGTTCCAATTTGGTTTCTGTTGCTGTGATAAAGCCATAACCAATTGTAACTTATGGAAGGAAGAGTTAATTTTATCTTACAGGTTATATCCATTATTGAATGAAGGCAAGACAGGAACTCAAGGCAGGAGTTTGGAGTAGAAGCTACTACTTACTAGCTCAGATGTGTTTAGCTCCCTTTCTTACACAGCCGGGACTCTCCAGCCTAGGGGTGAAATCATTGAAAATGAACTTGTACCTCCCATATCAATTAACAATTAAGGAAATGCCTCATAGACACATCACGGGACAAACTGATCCGGGCAATTCTTCACTTGAGTGTCCCCTTTCCCAGGTGTCTCTATGTATGTCAAATGGACATCTAAAAGTAAATATGACTCTCCCTTATTAAGGTCATATTAAAATCTTTTGCCAGTTTTAATTGAGTTATTTCTCTCTTATTGACTTTTTGGAATGAATATATTTAAGACAAAAATATTTTTAATACTACTGTGTCAGCTATATGTATTAAAAACATCTCCTAGTGTTTGGCTTATCTATTATTGTTGTTATCATGTGTGTTTCTGTGTGTATATGGCTATGTGCTCATGAATGCTGGTTCCCATGGATACCAGAGGTGTCAGATCCCCTCGGAGCTGGAGCTGCAGGCATCTGTGAGACACCTTACATAGGTGCTGGGAACTGAACTTGGGTCCTCTGTAAGAGCAATGCATTCTCTTAACCACTCAGCCATCTCTCCAGCCCTCTAGTCACATTCTTAGTGATGTCTTTTATGAAGAACTTCAGTCACAGCATTGTTGGGCTGGGTGGACCACAGCCTGCAATCCATTCTAATAAATTCCCCCTCTCTATATGTGTATATATGTATGTATGTATATATGTATGTATTCATGTATGTGTATATGTATATATGTATATATGTATATATATATACACACATATATATGGGTGTGTGTATATATTTATATACACACATATATGTGAGTGTGTAATATATATACACATATATATGTATACATATATAGATAGAATATATATATATATATATATATATATATATATATATATCCTATAAATCCTATTCCTCTAGAGAGCCCTCACTAATGCAAACAGAAAAATTTTGTTCTGAGTAAACAATCAATTGCATCAGTATCATCTACTCCAAGACAGTTTGTCTGTTGAATAGCAATGAGAGGGGTTGTGTTGTCAATCATAGCAGATTTACTTCTGATATCCCTAAACATCAAACAACTCAAATGTTTGGAAATGAATAAGCAAACTTTAGTACATTCATATGATAAAATATTACTCAGTAACAAGGGCGAATTATTGATAGAGGGGAATATATCCGGAAGGAATGGGGTGGAGTGGATATGGCTAAAATAGATTGTACAGCGTTCTATAAGACCTAATAAAATGGGGGCAGTGTCTCTAAATTACTAAGGAAAGGAAGACAGGGACAAGGCATAGATGCTATGTTGTTCCAGTTACATGGAGAAAAACGAATGAATGATAACAAAAGTGATAGTCACCATTAGGGGAGAAACTTCAATCAGCCAAAATGGTTGTGTGTGTGTGTGTGTGTGTGTGTATTCATGTGTGTGCCTGGGTAGAGACCAGAGGTCGGTGTAAGGTGTCTTTCTCCATCACTATCTACCTTAGAGTGTTTGTGAGATAGGGTCTCTTGCTTAACCTGAAGCTCACCTACTCAACAAGATGAGCTGGACTGGGACCTCCAGGGATCCCCTCCAGGGATCCTCATGTCTCCCCCTCTGCAGTGCTAGGATTTTGGACACATGCTACATTCCATCAACTTTATGTGGGTGTTGGGCATCTGAACTTAATGCCTTATGTCTGCACAGCCAGCGCTTTACCAACTTAACTGTCTTCCCGGCCCTGGTAAGGGGTCGGGGTGGGGCTGGAAGGAACTGTTCTTGTGCTGGGCACAGCGGCATTGCTAGGAGGTGAGGGTCATGAGACTTGTGTCCATGTTGGTGTGTTGTTCCCATTTGTGCTTTATGTGGCCTCAGAAAAGTAGACTTTTCCACGACTATGACCTGTATTCTGTGAAATATTAAAATGTGTAAACTCCTGGTCCTAAATCAAAGCTCTAGAAACAATCTTAAGGGCCTGATTGGCTGAACTGTTTCATTTTATAGGTAGCTGTCAGGAAAGGTTGCTGCCAGTGTGACAACTTGGAAATGAAAAAGGTATTTCTCTTTTTCCCCAAGAGCGAAAGAGTTCTACCATTCAGCATTGTTGTTGATAAGGTTTTGAAGACTTACTATATGCTGATCCTAATGCAAAATTGTATCTAGTTAATTACGCTGGAACTTGGTAACATAGTTACAGCTCCCTTTCTCAGGGCTGCCTGGGGGTTTTGTTGTTGTTTGGTTGGTTGGTTTTGTTTGTTTGTTTTATCACACCATGTGGGGCCTCTCCAATGCATCATTTTTAAAATAAGACTTGACTCCTGTAGACTTCAGTGTTTACATGGTCTTCGAATGCTTTCACGTTTTCTTCTCATAGTCTGGAACAATGTGTGGCTCCTTTGTGGATCCCTCCTATCTGCTCTAGACTTGGAAGCTACATCCACATAGAGCCTCCCCGAGGGGCAGATGTGAAGCAGATGTTGTGCTGAGCTTCTGCTATTGAGTTACTCTCCCATCCTGACCATCCTGGTTTTCCCCTGCGTAGAATTAAGCCAGTCTCCTTGCAGTACCCCTTTGGTAGGTTCAGCCTCAAAGACTGGCACCATGCTACGTTTGGTATGAAGCTTCCGAAACTTCATAAGCAGATGTGAGGGGTGACTCATCCTCACACAAACCGACAGTTCATTCCTTCTCCACCCCGGATTCCCAGATTTTTCTCAGATTTCCCCTATTGGGTGGGGACTTTTTAGATAGAAGAGACGCATTGAGAAGAAACCTTAAACAGACCTGAGATGTGCAGCACACGAGGCTCTCTTCGTACGTGTATGTCTGCACACAGGCTTCTAGGGGTCAGAGCTATGGGATTTTAGACTGGAGCTGCCTATAACTGCAAGATCAAATCTTGGCATCATTTAAGGGGGTGGTAATTTACTCTCTTCTTGACTCTCTTGGCCCACTACCTGGTATTTCCTCCCCCGGATCAGTGCTTTGTCTCTATGGTGGGATCCGTGAGATTTCTTGTCCTCCCTGGATATAAATCCCTGTTTGGGCTTGTGGGGGGAGAGTGGTAGGTACAATCTTCGAGGGTCATCTCCAGCCAAATTTAAGGGGCTATGCTGCTCGCTGGGTATCTGTCATGAGTGAAGAAATGTCAGAACAAGGGCCTTTACTACTGTGTTCCCAAAAAAGCTCTAGCTGAGAGAGGCAACCTTTAAGAACCTTCCACCATCTTATTTTTCCTGAAGAGAGAGAAGTTGAGGAACAGAGAAGAGAGAGGAATGGTGGAAGAAACAAGAAGCAATTCCCTTCTGTTCTCTAAGATGTATGTCCTTGATGCTTCTGAATATTCCAAGTACAAACGCAATCCCCAAAGAAGTGAATGTGACTTAGAAGTTGCTTGCAAACAGGGCCCCAGAGGTCCCTGTCATTAAATACAGCCATGGCATTGTGTGGGATTAAAGACAGATGCTATGCAGTCGTGAATGTGGAACACTAATTTATGTACATAGTTGACCATCTAGCAAACTGATAGAATTCTGCACTAGTCAGGATGCTCCCTGATGTTGGGTCCTGAGCAGTTTGTGAAGAAGATTTCTAATGGAGCTAGATAAGAGTGGTTAGAAAATAATGACAATATATACATATATACATATATACATATATATATATATGTATATATATATATATATAATTTTTTATGAGATGGGCTTTTGTTGCATAGTCCAGGCTGTACTCAAACAGGATGTGCTCCAGCCTTAGCCTCCTGAGTTCTACATCATGGTCATGACACACCACTCATGGCTGTCTTGCTGTTTTTGCCCCACAGTGGTAGAGGTAAGTAGTTATAGTGGAGAATGTATGCCCCACAGCATGGAAAATGATGTCAACACTGCTCTGCAAGATGCACACAGTGTCTGCCATGCACTTGATGCTCAGTGTGCACAAGTTATGTGAACAGGTTACGACCAGGTGGACAGAAGGTGGGAGATGGAGCACTCAGATGGGTGTGATGGAGGACAGAAGATGGGGAGGGGAGGAGAACACATACTTGATTTCCAATATTTCAGATTTGCATGTTTGCAAATTTGCCTGCTGATAAGATCTGTGACCCCCGAATCAAGCCCTGATTTTGCACTCTTGAAGCCATTCCTGGGCCTGCGGAAAGCTGTGAAACACCGGCCTGGCCCGAGACACTGCTTCTCAAAGACTGTGGCAGGTAGCTCTAGCTCTCCTCTGTTCAGTTCTCATATGATAGATGGACAGACACACAGACAGACTAGGGGTCTTATGGCCCACTATTGCACATGTTTGTGCTTTATGTTGCTGGGTTTGCTGTTTAAAATGGCCCCAGGACATAGTGTTGGAAGGACTGTTGGATCTCTCTTACAGCATGACAGCTAGGATATGCCTTCCTAAAACAAACGAACAAACAAACAAACAAACAAACAAAAAACCTCTGTGTGTCAGGTAAGCTTTGTGCGGCATGTGCTTAGTGCTGTTGTTTTGAGTTCAAGGTTAGCTATATATTAAACTATTATCTTTAAACAATAACATATCACCTGGGTCGGATACTAGTATCAGTTGAAGAATTGTGACCAATGACTCAACAATAAACTAATTTCTCCTAGGAGTGGTAGTTCTATATTTACTAATCCAGTTTCCATGGCAACTCTATAGACTGAAACTACCATGAACACACAGTCATGGGTGTGTATCAAGTGACGGAAGAGGGCCAACAAGAGATGAGGCGAGGATACAGAATCCTAACAGCAAGGGCAAAGAGCGGGGATGTTTTGGTTCAAGTCAGAGTCAACACCAGCCAGACTGTGGGGACCAAAGCTGGGGTGTCTGTGCCATCAATCAGAGGCCACAGCCAACGGTTAGGGACCTATGCGAAGACCTGAGATTCCAGACATTCAATGAGAGATGAAAACTTGTGGTCCTGCAGGAATGTAGGGTAGAATGAGCTTGGGAGGAAACCTTTCCCGTGGTCCTCAGGGTGTGGTAGGCAGCTGAGCCTTGAGGTGGAGGGGCAGTTCCCTTCCTCTGCTGTGTGGGAGACATCTATCTCTCCTTAGCACAAAGCTTCCTGAGTCCAAGTTCTTGGGCAAGTGTGAGCTTAAATCGCTCTCAGAGCAGAGAAGGCAGGGCTGGCCACCCAGCTTGGCCCATGAACTCTGACCAGACAAGGTCAGGGGCTGAGGTACCTATGAAGAGCGATGTGGAGGTCAGAATGCCAGCACAAGGCTAGGGACCTATGGGTGGCTTTTGCCCTTTTCTTGTGTTCCTGGAAGGGCTCTGGGAGGGGGACCTTTAATCTGTAACCAGGCTACCCCCTCCCAAGAAGCGTCACTGTGAGTTAAAAGTAGATGGACCCTTACTTTGGATCTAAAAATCACCAGGGAGTGTTCTGCACCCCCACTACCACCCCAATCCTGGCACACCTCTGTAAGTCAATGTTATGTTTTCACACAAATAACCTTTTATTGGTGTTTTTTAAAAAAACAACAACTATGAAGTCATAGATTTTTAAACTGGAAAGTAGCTCAAAGTGTCCAGTTCCTTAATAAGAAACAAGCCAAATATTATTATCACGCCGTGTTAGAGATTCGGAGACACCAGGACCCTACAGAAAAGACCAGCTTGGGTGCAGGTCCTCCTCTGAGACTCCTCTCGATGGTCTTCCCCTGCTCTCTGTCTTCTTCCCCCTTTCTGGGACCAGGTTCTCCATGCTGTTTTCCTCCGCATTTGTCTCAGGATGTATGTGGTAGCTGTAGGCTGCTCCCTCCGTCTGTGCTGCTTAACAGACTTCCGTACCCCTGCTTCCAGGTCCTGGCTCTCCGTTTGCCTGTTCTGGCTGTTCTCCGTGAGCCCCAGGAGTGAACTGACATGGTGGACTCAGACACGGTGGGCTGCTGCCTGGAACACGGTTTTGTCACTCATCCCAAACAAGCCTCACTCTGTGTGCGCTGGACTGTGGAGGCCAGCTGCTGGGGGAGGCAGGGGAAAGGAAAAAACTGCCTTTAAAAAGCCCGGGTAAGGGTGGCCAAGACAAATATGACTAGCCAAGGGGGCAGGAGAACTGGAAGATTCCAGATGCTGAGGCTGACTAAGAGGCTGGGCATCAGGAGGAGGGACTGAGAACACAGCGTGAGGGGTGGAGGGTGGGGGCAGGGTCCTCTTTCCCATCCCCCTCTCAGCTTAAGCCAGAAGTGTTTTTCTGGGGTCAGACCATTCCTGTGAGGGAAGTGAGGAGGAGTGGGCACAAGTGCAGCCCAGGTCCCACACGTGGACAGTCAGGAAGGGCACATGAACAATGCTGACTTTGTCCCAGCTAAAGAGCAGCTTAGGGACCCTGCCCCCTGCCCTTCCAGCCTCTCCTAGCTCATTCTCTGCCACCATGGCTTTTATCTCCATACGGGAGCCAGGGTACTGAAGTTCCTGCCTTTATTGCTGTTTTAGGAATCATACCTGGGCCTCGTGGAAATGTACTCTCAGGACAGCCCGTGGTCTTCCAGCATGGGGACATTTACCCAGGGCGGGACTGATGAGTCAGGGGTGCTTGCCCTGGGAGAGAGCCTGTGTTGGCAGATCGGACCACAAGTGGGGACAGTAAGAACATTTTGCTGCTCCCTCAATCCTCACCAGCTTAGGAACAGAGTTGAGGAATAGCAACTTGCTGAAGATGTTGGCTTTAGCGGGAAAAGCCCTGGGCTATATAGCAAGTCCTCAGACCTGGCCAGGCAAGCATCCACAGGGCTGGCTCCTGCAGCAGAGACACTGGCCCTTTAAATGATGGCTCCTTTCCAGGACTAAACTAGATGCTTGCTGTTCTAACATCTTTGGGCAGACAGAGCAAGACTGAGAGAAGAAACCTCCAGAGGTAGGGCTACCATATCTCTGAGGGATCCTGTCCAAGGCTCTTTTCTACTTTTTTGGAAGGGAGTTGTAGTGTTCTGTATGGCCTCTAACAGAACTGGTATGACACATCCCAGAACCCAGTGACAGAGTTTGACTCAAGACAAAGAAGAACTTGTTAGTCATGGCAGTGTTTGGGGGCAGATGATGGGTTTTAGAAAACAGCACATACCTGGCAGGGGATGTATCGTGACCAATTAAGTGCATGGTCACAAATCAAACCTCCATAATCCCTCAAGGCTTACGGGTTTCTAGTGGCAAGCTGGCTCTTTTGTTTGATGAGTCAACAGCCAGACCATGAATACACACCATACTCTACCTCTGGATAGCTGTGATGCACTGCCCTTCGGAAACCATTCCATCCTGAATCCTTAAATTCTAGAGATTATGTGATGTGTTCCATGACAAGTGCCTTGGTCTCAGCAAGCCTAAGTTTCCTCCATTTACAAAATAAATGATGCTCTTTATCCCTGAGAGGACCCAACGGTCTTGCAAACCTTTGAGAGCAAAGGTTCTCAGAAAATACAGTCTGGTCATTAAAGCATCAAGGAGAGTGGAGGTTGGCTGCCAACAGCAAGACCTCCATAATCCCTCAAGGCTTACGGGTTTCTAGTGGCAAGCTGGCTCTTTTGTTTGATGAGTCAACAGCCAGACCATGAATACACACCATACTCTACCTCTGTCCCCTAGACTTTCAGTTAAATTGAGGAACACATCAGCCTCTTCGTCTTTTATTAAAACTGAGGATGTTAAGATGACCTGACTTCAACACCTCTCACCCCATTGGTTGCCCTGCTTGATTCTGGTTGTCTTCGTTACTTGTTGCTGTGCCAAAATTCCTGACAAAAGCATTGTAAGGAGCTAAGGGATTACTTTGGGCCACAGTTCCAGAGTACATGGGGAAGGCATGCTGGAGCCTGAGGGAGCTGAAGCAGCTGGGCCTTTGTGTCTGCAGTCAGGAAGCAATCCCCAGCGCATGAGATAATGACACCCATAGTTAAGGTAGCTTAATCTAGACAATCTTGAGGAACTCCCAGAGGCTAACCTGATTAGATAATCCTTTACAGGCATGCCCATGAATAGAGCCTCCATTTAATCTCCCCTGAGGCTTCCCAGGGGCTCTATTTTTCTCATTTATACGATAAGCAGAGGGGCTAATAGCATCCGAAGCTATTTGGGGGGCATGAAGGAAATGACACTCATGAAGAGTCAGTTCAGCATGTGGCCTGGAACTAGCTGCTGCCTAAAAGATCAGCCATTGAGATGGCTGCCATACAGGGAGTCAGGGAGCTCCGTTTGGGGACCAAACGGAAAGAGAAGAGTTTGAACAAACAGAAACGTGCCTGCCTCCTGGCTGGCAGGACTGTACACCTTGTGACTTCTGTGGTCCCCTGAGGACCAACCCCCTGCATGAAAAGTACAGACAGAGTAAAGCAAGCCCTTAGTGCAGAGGCCTGTGCAAGACCAAGAGACAAAGATGCTGTCTTTGGGGCCATTGAACTCAGCGGAGACCCAGGTAGGTGGTCACTTGCTCCTTGCTGGGCAGTCCTGGAGCACCCCCAGTGCCACAGTCTTGGCCTCATCTATCCTGGCACGCATCTCACTCCTGGCTGACCATGGCTTCTGAATTTTGTTTAAGCGGCTAAGAGTGTGAGCGTTGGCGCCATTCATCGTGGGATGCGGCTGTGGCCATTCGAGCACACACAACAGAGTGAGCATTGAAGGCCAGATCCGTAGAGTCTGTAAACAGCCAGTGGAAGGGACACCTCGTCCCACATTTACAGAACTCTATTTAAAGACCCACACACCGGAATAAGCATGGCCACGTTTATTTCTGATTGTCCCCAAGGCCCCAGGGATTGTCTCCATGTGACACCACTTCTCTGTTGACCCAGAATAACCCTCCTATCCCAAGTCACTTTTGTCTGTCTAAATTTTTTTCATGAAAACAAATAAACAACCTCGTTTGTTAATCCCCACCCCTCCTCCTTCCTGAGGCATAGTTTGGCCAAGTTCCTCTCAGAGGGTTGAGTTGGGTCCACTTGGGAAGCTTAAAACTAAATTGTTCTGATGTCACACAGCCACAAAGAGCCAATATTTTTGAAGTGGAAGAAAGCAGGTGAAGTAGGGGTTACCTCATGGTCCTTGCTCTCACAGTGAGGGAAGAACCTTTGAAGGTGCAAACAAGAACATGGTGACCCTGGGCCCAGTCACCTGCTATCCAGACATTTGTAGGGAGGATGCTAAGGATGTCAGCGTTAGCAGTGAGAGATCTCAGTGTGTGCTCGTGTGTCTGCGTGAGTGAGTGCCCTCACACTCCTATGTGAGTGTGGATGTGTATATATATATGTGGGAGTTGTGAGTGTGCATTGTGTGTGTATGTGGGGTGTGTTGTGAGTGTGCATTGTGTGAGTGTGTGGTGTGAGTTCGTATGTGTGTGTGTGAGTATGTGTGTGAGTGTGTATTTGTGTGTGAGGCGTATGTGTATGGTGTGTGTGTGTGTCTGTGTGTCTGTGTGTAGAGTCATCCTTCCACACCCTCAGGTTCTTCATCTTCAGAGCATCCTACTGTAGATTGAAAATACGATGTCTCATCTCTATTGAACATCATTTTTCTTGTCACTTTTCATAACATATACATTATATCAGTAACAAATACAGTATTTTCATTGTATGGTATTGTAAGTAGCCAAAGATATGGTTAATGTATACAAAAGATATATGTAGGTTCTACATAAATACCACTATATAGAAGGAACTTAGACATATATAGAGTTCGGCGACCTGGGTAGGAAGCTGTGCTTAATCCCCCTCAGATACCAAGTGATGGGCACATGCAGGGACAATACCCCACCATTCACACATCCCTAACAAGAGAAACAGTGTAGGGTGGAATCCTTGAGGTTCTTATGGACCTAAAAGAAAATGCCACATGTGTAAATCAGCATGAAAACTATGCTGAACCAGTGTAAATAAAAGTGAGTTCAACAAAATATCAAAATTCCATTTTTCTTCTCCAAAATTATTGGTATATGGTTGCCTCTGCTGTGTTGGGTACCCCAAACAGGAGCTCTGCTGCCTGTCTGGTGGTCAGGACATGTGCAAGAAATGCATCCGAGTCTGTGGAAGGACCACTGTGCCTGAGGCTGAGCAAGAGTGGGAAGCTGTAGTCTTTTGTCCCCAACAACTCAGAGTTCTGTGCCTGTCTACTGTGACAGGTAATATATCATAACTCAAACACATTGTCCGGCTGGGGCCCAGACAAATGCTCTGAGAGCTGATAAGGCTGCCTGTGCCATAGCTGGATCTGACATGGCCTCCTGACTTTCTGATCTATCCTTGGCCCCCTCCAAACTGCCTGGGCTCCCCCGAATGCTCACACCACAGGGCCTCCCCCTCCATTCTTGTGTTGCTGCATTAAGAGAGATGAGGGTAGAACGCTGCTCATTGGTGGTGCAATGTAAAAATTAATTAGCTACTTAGAGAATGAATGTGATCTTGTCTCAAATCCACCCCTGCCCATAAACGACCTTAGCTCATCTCCATGCAGCTGACCTGCAGAGCCAGCAACGCTCCCTTGCTGGCCTCTTCCCTCCCTTTTTCTACTGGAGTCACCGAGGCCTGGCTCCATCCTGAAGGCTCAGCATTCCATCCCAGCCCTACCCTAGGGGAACAGTCAGTCAGAGGAGCAGAATTCCCCTTGGGATTGGTTCCTGCTCTGAAACTCTGAAGCCCGAAGACTCTGGGGACTTGTGAGGTGGAGCTTCAGCTCTGCTTCTGTCTCCGTGGCTGGAAGGTTTCTGGCAGTCAAAGGGAAGGGTTTTATATTTTGTCTCCTGATTTTCTTTAATAGCAAAGGGATGGAAAATGCAGAAAATCCTGTGCTCAGCAAATCCTCCCTCCATAGGAAATAGCTGGAAACCACTCGAGGATGAGCAGAGGCCAACAGAGGTGATTCCTGGAGCCAATGGCCTGGTTACATAATGCCGTGGCTTGGTCCAGGAGACTGAGTTGTCACCCAGTGGTCCAGCAAGCTCCCTTCACTGTGCTGAGCTGAGCTGGGTGGACCTGGGAAACAGAGGCTTGTTCTTTTTTTTTTTTTAAGATTTTATTTATTTTATACATATGATGAGTACATTGTAGCTGTCTTCAGACACCAGAAGAGGGCATCGGATCCCACTACAGATGGTTTTGAGCCACCATGTATTTGCTGGGAATTGAACTCACGACCTCTGGAAGAGCAGTCAGTGCTCTTAACCACTGAGCCATCTCTCCAGCTCCCCCACAGGCTTGCTCTTATTTGTCAATTTACTCTCAACTATTCTCTGTCCCTCCAACCCCACTGAGACTCTCTCTCTCTCTCTCTCTCTCTCTCTCTCTCTCTCTCTCTCTCTCTCTC
>NW_021620849.1:1289593-1316643 GCF_004785775.1 Grammomys surdaster | reverse complement strand
CTTCCCTCCCTCCCTCTCTCCCTCCCTCCCTCCCTTCCTCCCTCCCTTCCTCCCTCTTTAACTCCCTCTCTTTCTCTGTCTCAAAATCAGCCATTCCCATGATGGATGAGGGCAGGAGGAGAACCTGTCCAGCTTTACTTCACCATGGAGGAGCACTGTGGCTTAAAGGGACAGGGTTTCGCTTGGAGCAAATGTTCTGATTCCAGGGTTCCCTCCTTCTCTAGAGACTGCACACCACAATGAGCAGGAGGTTTCCTGGCAGTCATCAGCCCCCTCTTAGCTGGGACTAATCCTGTCCTTTCCCCACCTAACAACAACAACACAGAGACTCGTGGTATCGAGCAAGCAAGCATGTCTCATTTGGGTTTCCTTCTGCTTTTCGTCCACACACCCATCCATCGTTCATCCCTCTGTCCATTCATTCTCTCACTTGTTCATTTGTTCCATGAATGTTCACTGGGCAGCCACAGGGTTTTGGAGACTCACGGGCGATAGATAGCATCCTATCCCTGCCCTTAATCTCAGAGCCTGGTGGAGGGAGGGAGGAGTAGCACAGCAGCTCTGAGGAGTCTTGGTAATGGATGCCAGGGAAAACATGAAAGTCCGACAGCATTTGGCCACTGTTCTGCCTCAGCTGATGCTTGCTCTCCTATTTCAGAGCGCAGATGTATCTACAAGTTCCCTCCACACCGAGGAGATGACACCAGTCCAAAGTCTAGGTATGTAGACAAGGTCCTTAAACAGAAAGTCTGAACCACACTCCAGACCCCTAAATGTCCTCACGCTGGTGGTTCACACCTTGAGCATACTACACAGAGTTGCCCAGGCTCTAAACTGAGACCAGGTGGGCAGTGCTCTGTCTCATTGCAGAATTCTAGTGTCAGCCTCATCATCTGTTTCAGGCTTCTCTTGGAAAGCAAGGAAACTGAGGCCTAGACTGCTTGAGTCATCTTCCCAGTGTTCTCTAGCCAGAGAGGCCAACCTGGGACGGCGCCCAGCTCTCCCGACTCTGCTCCTGGCCAGCTCCGGTCCAGGCACATGGCTGTAATTGCTGACATCTTCACTTCCTAGAACTTTCCCTGGGAGGTCTTACACAGACTGTCTGGCCACAGCCAGTGCTCCTGTGTGAGCTGAGCTCATTCTGAGTGGCATGGCAGGAAAGCCAGCAGCTTGGCCTCGTCCTCCTATCTGAAGTCACAGATGAAAATAGCTCGCCTGCGGTCCATTGATATCCAATACTCTATCATCAGACTTAGGAAGGTCAATTGAGTCCCTGGGTTTCTCCCAAGAGCTGGGAATTACACGGAGGCCAGAGACCAATGGCCACTACAGAGAGGACCTTGGCTCCTGGTCCACAGCCCCAGCTCTGTCACAGCCATGAAACTACCTCCTGCCTCACTGGTCTCCAGGCAGCACCAAGTGATTCTTTGGAACTGTGTAGGAACATTCTCCTAGAGGATACATGAGAAAGAGATGAGAATGGAAGGACCCTGGGATTGCACAGAAACTCTCTGTGGGCAAATGATCAGAGACCAGGGCACTAGGCTGATATTAGTTAGGAACAACTGTGGCTACTTCAAAGGAGACCTGAGGGACACTGGTCACTGTTCAGACTAGAAAAATGAGCACCCAGAGGAGTGCCAACTTCTGTTCTGCCACATAAGGAAAGCCAGAAGGTGGAAGTTCTCCTTCCTAGCTCCATATTGACCAAGCCAACAGCTGAAAGACAACAGCAGGCTGTTCAAGCCCCAAGCCTCATCCTGTATTCAGCTCCTCCAAAGATCCTGGTCTCTGTGGGCCTCTATAGACCTAAAGTGTCAGTCAGGTCACAGCCTTTAACCTCACTGTCCTTCCTCTGCTTAGGTTATTAGGTTTCTCTCTAAAAGGTGACAATTGTGATGACAAAGAGAAAAAAAAGCTAGGCTAGTATTGCTTTCCCAATATGAGACTCCATGTTTGGAATTACCTGTCATGGTTGTTTAAGAAAATTCTGGGTTCCACCCCAAGAAAGTCTGGGCTGGGTCCTAAGGTGATGCTTTCTGAAAAGGTTCCTGGATAGTGTTGATGTTGCAGGCTAGGTATCATACTCAGAGAACCACTGTGCAAGGCAGTGATTGGGAGGGACCAGTTTCTACTAACACAGGTCTCCCTGTGAACAAACACGTGTCTAGCTAGAGCCTGATTAGGTAGGCCACAGCCATGTAAATGTCTTGAAACTCCCACATTCTTCAACAGGACAATCGTAGGATCAAGGAGTGACATCTATAGTTCCTTCCCTGAATGACACAATTAAATATATGAAAGTATTTCCCAGAGGATTATGTTGGAAACAACCGTACTGAAGTCAGTCTAGTTTGTGCACCCCCACCCCACCCCTCCAGCCAAGGGCTCATGAGAAAGAGTGTTTGAGGAAGAGGGAACAGGAAGCTCAAAGTCCATGGGATGAACTTGGCAGGATGGAAGAAAGTGTGTCAGAAGGAGGGTGGAGGCAGAGAATTAACTCATGCTACTTTCAGCCATGTGGCCACTTTTGCATGTGTTCCCAGTAATCTGGAAGTCCTGGATCTTTATGAAGCAGAGCAGTTGGGGGTGGGGTGGGGGTGGGTGGGTTGCAGACTTGTGCTGTGAAGTTGACTTTGGGTACTGGATGTAGAATGAAATAAAGGGGGAAGAGAGGACAGATGAGAGACCCACGGGGTGTGTGTGTGTGTAAACTAGAAAGAGGTGGAGCTATTGTGGTGTAACAGAATACTATACAGCAATACAAAGGAAGAACCCAGAACCATCCTTAGACAAATCCCACAATTTTGAATGAAAGAAACAAGACACAAAAGGGAACACGCTGTACGTTTACATTTCTGTGAGATTCAGTAGCAGCATGCCACCATGAGCCACCATGCCCCCTAACAACAGAGGGGAACCATGACGTAAGCACTGTGTAAAGAAGTGTGTGGCATAGCATAGCACTGCAGAGGAAGTCTGTTATGTGAGAGGATTCTGCTACAGAAGCGTCTGTGGAATGCAAACTAATTCACAGAGACAGAAAGTCTCTTCGATAGGTAGGAGAACACTTTGGGGTGATGAGGAAGCTCACTCCCATTGCTATAGTATGGTAGATACACATACCTAAATGTATTAAATTGATGCTTTATTGGTTTTTTTTGTTTTGGATTTTTGTTTTTGGGTTTTGTTTTTTTCAGACAAGGCTTCTCGTATCTCAGGCTGGCTTTGAACTCATGTTTTCAATACTGGCCTTGAACTTCTGATCCTCCATCAAGTACAGGGATTACAGTTATGCACTATTACATCTGGTCCAAATTACACATTTGAAGTAGGCAGTTTGTAGTGTGTCAATTAAAGCACGAAAAACAACTAAAATATAAGAAGAAACTGCAGGAGTTGATGGCAACCACGTGCCTTGAACTCCAGGCTATAATTAACCTCTTCTAAATTACAGGAGATAACATCTGAAATTAATTACTAATACCAACCCCAGTAACAAAGCAAAGCAACTAAAAAAAAAAAAAAAAGCAAGACTTATGTGGCGGGAAGAATTACTCAGGTTTCATGGCTAAGACACTGGGTCCCTGAGTCGTAGTCTGTGGCTTGGGTTTTTTTTTTTTCTAGTTTAAGTTTTTTTCTAAGTTCTTGGGTAAGAAAATTGGTGGAGAGAGAGGTGGATATCTCCACCTAACTAACCCTTGAGGTTACTCCTAGGAAAGTCTCCAAAGACCAACAGATCAGAGACAAACCTTTTCTAGGCCCTCATCCTATCTGAGAGATAGGCACTTGGCATATGGTCATTGTGTTGAAAGAAGTCAGAGAAGGCTTTCTGTTGGAGGTGATGTTTGAATTCACACAGGTGTTTGGTCCAGAGTGATCCTGAATGTTACCTATTGATTATTCTGGTTCTCCACTATATAAGAGAGAATAGGATGTATATCAGAGGTGAGGTTGGGAGGTCCAGATAGCAAGAAATGAGCCATTCAAGGCAGGAGAGTATTCTGTGAGTCCCAGGTGATTTAGTCTGTGACAGACAGTGGAGGTTTCCTTTAAAGATTGGCTGAACCCTCTTGGAAGCAAGCAGGGATTAGAGTTGAGGGAGCGAGCGGGTACAAGAGCAATAGAAGCTCCCTCTGGTGTGCAGTTTGACCTGAGTCTTAAAGTTAGCCATGTTGGGCGTCCCTCTCCTCAATTTATTACATGGGGTGTCCTCCCTGGGCACCCTGGCCTGCCTGCTGCATAATCAGTACCAGGTTCCTGTCTTACCACTGAGGTTGTGACTTAGTCATACATCATCTGTCTGGCATGCTCCAGATTCTGGTTCAATCATCAACACAGAAAGAAAGGAAAGAAAAACAAAAGGAAGGAAGGAAGGAAGGAAGGAAGGGAGGGGGGGAGGAAGGAAGGAAGGAAGGAGGGGAGGGAGGAAGGAAGGAAGGAGGGGAGGAAGGAAGGAGGGGAGGAAGGAAGGAAAGAAGGAGGGGAGGGAGAAAGGAAGGAAGGAAGGAAGGAAGGAAGGAAGGGAGGAAGGAAAGAAGGAGGGGAGGAAGGAAGGAAAGAAGGAGGGGAGGGAGAAAGGAAGGAAAGAAGGAAGGAAGGGAGGAAGGAAGGAAAGAAGGAGGGGAGGGAGGAAGGAAGGAAAGAAGGAGGAGAGGAAGGAAGGAAGGAAGGAAGGAAGGAAGGAAGGAAGGAGGGGAGGGAGGAAGGAAGGAAGGAAGGAAGGAAGGAGAGGAGGAAGGAAGGAAGGGAGGGAGGGAGGAAGTGAGGAAAAAGAAAGGGAGAGTGGGATGGAGGGAGGGAGAGAGAGAGGGGGGGTGGAAAGGAAAGGACAGGAAAGAAAATAAAAACAAAAATAAAAAACCTTAAAGGTCTCTCTCTCTTGCTTTGGCAAGACAATTCCTTCCCTAGGATATTGCTAGACTCTCCTCTATACCTACCCACCAACCCACTGTCCCTACCAGGCCATACTCAAGAGGACAGACAGGATAGGGCTGGGTCAGGTGGACCTTGAGTCTCAACAAAACCAGAGCAAGGGCCATTCCTGGACCAGGTGAGTAGAGGAGGCCACTTTTGGTGCTGTGTTGTGACAAAGCTCTATTGTGGGGTCTGGGACGAAATGTTTTGCGCCACTGCATGGGGTGGGCTCTGTGTGACAAGGAGACATTGCATCTCCCACCCAGGCAGCTTGAAGTCCAAAGGCCCCATTCAGCCAGCTCTGTGTGGCCAACAGGCAGCCCTGGCTCCTGCACTGTCCTTGGGGGATTAGCTGGCTCTCCCTAGATGCTAGACCTGGTATAAAATGTTTGTGGTGTGTGTGTGTGGGGGGAGGGGTCCTCACACCCATTCCCTAGGGAGTCCCTGCTTGCTTTCAGGTAGCGTTTCTGAGCTATCTAACCAGTGGAGGGAGCTAGCTCAGGGCGTGGCTTGAACACGAAAAGCCAAGTGGTCTGGGTTCAGCATTCTCAAAGGACCTAGAGCAGTGGTTCTCAACCTTCCTAATGCTGTGGCCCTTTAATACAGTTCCTCATGTTCTGGTGACCCCCAACCATAAAATTACATTTATTGCTACTGCATACTGTAACTTTGCTACTGTTATGAATCATAATATACATATCTGAATTTTCGGATGGTCTTAGGCCAACCCTGTGAAAAGGTAGTTAGACCCCCAAAGAGGTTGGGGCTCCACAGGTTGAGAACCGTTGATCTACAGACTTGTGATGCTGCTGTTGGAGAGGTTTCATGTCTAGCCACAACTTCAAGTTCACGATCTTTCCTGAGCTCCATCACCTGCAGGCTTCTGAATTGGTATTTAGATAATCCTTATGCTTATTTTATAATCTGTATGGTTGTGCTTCTGGAGAG
Source organism: Grammomys surdaster (assembly GCF_004785775.1). Lineage (NCBI taxonomy): Eukaryota > Metazoa > Chordata > Mammalia > Rodentia > Muridae > Grammomys > Grammomys surdaster. The sequence continues at coordinate 1,310,778 of NW_021620849.1, read as the reverse complement.
AGAGAGAGAGAGAGAGAGAGGGAGAGGGAGAGAGAGAGAGAGAGAGAGAGAGAGAGAGAGAGAGAGAGAGAGAGAGAGAGATGTTTAGACTTTCTGAACCCCAGATGACTCCTGGCCAAGGGTACCCCATCTGAAAATGAACGTGAGCTGAGGCTCACAGACAGGCTATCCGAGCTTCCACCAGTCTTGGCACCACTCAAGGGGTTGAATCTCAGCCAGGCGTCCTCACAGCAGTCCAAGGGGCTGGGAAGGGGCCTTTCCTAGAAATTCGCTGGCTTTCTGGACAATCTGACCCCTGTAGGGAACATGGAGTTCAAATCTGGTTCTCACTGATGCCAGGCTCCTGGACCAAGCATGGGCTGCCTCTCTTTTGACTTGCTACTGTTCCCAATCCACACCAGCCCCCTGCTGTTTAGCCAGATCCTTACACTGCGCCCCAGCACCCTGTGTTCACACGACCTGCCTAGGCTCAATTGCTGAGCCTGGGCCCTAGCCTGAGGGACAAGGAAGGCCTAGAGCCCTCACTGCCCTGGAATCTCTTTGTCTGTAAGAGGGAAGGGTTTTTTGTTTTGTCTTGGTTTGGTTTGGTTTAGTTTGGTCTTTTCCTGTTATGTGTGACATCACTTTGAGTGAGCTCCAGGAACAGATGCTGGCTTATCCAGAACATGACTGACTTACCCCAATCGGTAATATTGAAGGAAAGCTTCAAGGGTGTATTCTGGTTTGTTTTGTTTGTTTCTCCTATTGCTGTGATAAAATACTTGGGCCAGGGTCTCGTGGTGCAAGGATCACATTTGCTTGGGAAGCAGAGGAAGATGGTTCTCTGTGAATTCCAGGCCTTTCAGTGCTATACAGTGAGACTTTGTCTGAATTAGAAAAAAAATGGACAATTTAGGGGACTAAGGGTTTATTTTAGCTCATGATTACAGGGTTCTCTACATTATTGTAGAGAAGTCAAGTGTGGGGAGTGTTTGAGGAAGCTAATCACATTCACATACACAGGCAAGAGCCAAGGGAAGCGCACATCCTTAGTGCTCAACTAGCTTTCTCTGCTCTTAAACAATTCAGGACCCAAACCCAGGGAATGATGCTGCCCACAGTGGGCGGGCCTTCCAGTCCCAGTGCAATCGAGGCATTATCCCACAGACACATGCCCACAGTCCAATCTGATGTAAACAAGCCCTCGTGAAGATTCTTCCCAAGTCATTCTAGGTATCAAGGTGACACCTAAAACTAACCATCATGTGTTGATTCACTCATTCATTCATGGGTGGATAAAATTCAGATGATTAGAGAGAGGAATTTATAAAGATTTCCCACATGACTAACATATGAACAAATTTCTTCTCAATGTTTTTGCCTGGTGTCAAAAATGAAACCAGGCCTAGAAGGGAGGACCCTGGCTGGGCCTACATGAAAAAAAAAAAAAAAAGAAGACACTTGGGTTTGAAGCAATGGAGTAAAGCTGTATGGAAACGCATGGCTTGCATCTGGAGCTTGGGAGAAGGACCCTTGTTTCTGTGGACATGTAGATTTGAAAATGAAATCTCATGGAGATGACAGTGGGGCTTTCTATGGAAGGGTCACTCCTCAGACAGACAGGGTGAGGACAGAGTTAGGAAGCTCAAGAGGGACCGTTTAAATGACACATGTAACTTCCTCTCTCCTCAGTACCAAGGAAGTAAGACTCTTCTGCTTTTTCTTTTCTGTTTATTTTAATCTTCACATACTAGTCGTAACTCTCACTGGGGTATAGCATGATAGTTTCATACATGTAAACAGTGTGCAATGCTGATATCAGGGGGAGCAGTATTTTCATCTCTGTAATCACCTGTAAGAGCCAAGTGGTGGCACACGCCTTTAATTCCAGTACTTGAGAGGCTGAGGTGGGTGGATCTCTGAGTTCAGGGCCAGCCTGGTCTACAGGGTGTATTACAGAACAGCCACGGCTACACAGCAAAACCCTGTCTGGAAAAAACAAAACCCAAACCAAAAACCAACCAACCAACCAACCAACCAACCAAACAAACAAACAAAATGTCTATTAGTTCTCTGTGTTGGAGAATTTCAAATCTTGTATTTTCCTTCACAAAAAAGTATACAATAAATTGCTGTGACCTAGAGACACCTTACTATTGTAGCATGCTAGAACTTAGTCCTCTTCTCCAGCTGCTTTATGATACCTGTCACCTGACAACCCTCCATCTCCACCCTCCCCAGTCTCCCATGATAATTTCTCTCTGCTTCCAGAAGATCAGCATGTTTCTTTTACGATACAGGTTCTCCTATAGCTCAAACTGACAACAAATTTACTATATAGCTGAGGATGACTTGAACTTCTAATTCTCCTGCCTCCACCTCATGAGTGTTTAGATTATGTCGCTGTGTTACCATGGTGATGCTGCAAATCGATCCAGGGCCTCCTGCATGGAAATCAACTGAGTCACACTGACAGCCTGGAATTAGGTTTCTTAATGTCCAGATGAGATCTGAGGGAATTTGTCTTTTTATTTCTGGCTTATTATGCTCAACATGGTGACAGTGACTTCAACTATTTGAAGTCTATAGGAAAGAAAACTGGATGTGCTCTGACAGATATCAAGACAGAAATGTAGCAGACCGGAGACAAGGGGTAGTCATAATGGAAGGATCTGATGAAGAGCTGGCTGTGCTCTGGAAGACAAAAAGGAGTGGGTTTTCATTTCAGTTCATACTTTGTGACTCTCAACCGTTGGTTCTACAAAGGTAACATGATCCATCGGTATGGTCACCTTGATGGAAATGTCTAAGTAGGATTCTCTCAGGACAGGGTCCCCTGAAATACAGCATGCGTCCTGCTGTATGGACCATCTGGTCATGCTGTGATTGAATGATATCTCAGAAAGAGCTCTCTGCTGTGTTCCACCTGGTGGCTGCGTCTTTCAGTGCTGAACACCTGAGTTATCATGGCTGGATGCTTCGGCTGGAGACCTTCCTCCCCACATCAGCAAGCGCTTTACCTCCTGCCATCTTGTGTTGCGTTCACACTGGGTTCTTCTTGAACTTAGCTGGTACACAGCATTGCTCTGTCAGTATACTTGTTGAAGGAATGGCTTCATGAATGATTAGTTAGATAAATGACAATTTGCCCGTCAATAAACCAGGCACATGGAGTCAAACTCTCACAAACTCCTCCTGCTGCAGACCGTCTACGACTAGGCTTTTTGCTTTCAAAGCTGCCTAGGACCGTCTGGTAGGTCTTTACAGATTATCCACTTTAATATCCTCAAGGGTAGTGATTAAGTCACTTCTTGTCACAACTTCTCCTCCTGATCAGTGCCAGGATCTTGAGAAATTACTACTAAGGAGCTACTGAATGAAAATGAAATCACTTCCAATTATATTGAGATTCTCTAGAGACACATAGAAGGATAAATAGCATGAGGTTCCACGGTACACGACAAACCGCAGCATCCGCCAGCCCCTTAAAAATTATCTTCAGTGACATGAAATGATGTGTCCCCATGGCCAATGTCTGATGTGACATGCACATGTGGATTTCTGAAGTTCTGGGTTTGGGCTTGTCCTGACATCTGCCAGCCCATCCACCCAGCTCCCTGAAAGGATCATGACTGGGATTCTGTCACAACATTAAAGAGAGTCTGGAGAGTGACCAGAGGCGAGTATCCAGGATGGTGGAGGATCTGGAAACAACATGAATGCTGAAGAGAATTGAGGGTATTATTTACCAAAAGAGGACAATGTGACTATTGCTGTGAATACTTCCGTCTACGCTCACTCAGACTCTGCGTTTTCCCCTACATGATGGCAGACCTGCTGTTGGTGAATGTGATCTGCCCAAGGATGTAAGATTGCTTTGCAAATGAGTTACAAGAGCATGGGGTTGACTACCCAGTGGACTATGGAATGGATGGACGCCTCCAGCCCCAAAGGAAAGCCACTAACAGTGACCTTCTGGCTGGATGAGGTCACCTCTCTGGCTTGGGGGGTCCCAGGATTCTTATAAAGCAGCCCTGTGGTGGGAAGAGCACCCTGTTTTGTGGACCTCGAAGCTGCTGCGGGTCTTCGCTGTGGTTCCTCTCATTCCTGGCGGCTGTCCTCTAAACATATTTTTCTGTTCAGCGGTTTTGGCTTCCCAACTGAAATGACTGCAAGCCTCGCTCGTTCCTCTCTGTCTGTGAGGGGGGGGGAAGGGTGAGAGGGCAGAGGAGAGAAAGAAAGACAGAGTAGAGGGATCTGAATTTCTTAACAAAGAGCTTAAGAACTGGGGAGAAGAGTATCCAAATAGACAAATTTCATAAATAATAAATGTACAGTTACATCCCCCAAGGCCAAATTATAAAACGGTGAAGTCCAGACTCCCCCAGATTGAGTCTGTCTGTCTATTCAGGAAGTGGAGCTCCACCTACTTTCAAGGTATCTTTAGAAACAATGGACTTGCCTGACCCAAGGACTGGCTTACATGGAGTTCAAGTCTGAGGATGGGCAGATGGGAGCCTTCTGAAGCTCAAATCTCCTGAAAATGGATGAAAGGGAGACTCATGATCTCCATGGCAACAGAAAGCCCCAAACATAACACCCTTGTTCCCACCTGGGGCAAGCCTGCCTAACGACAGCCACTAGGCTAAGGTGTGAGGTGCTGGAGCCTCCTAAGTGGTGGCTGGTGACGTCAGTGAAGTGCTGACGGGGTGATTTTTCCTGGAATTATTCAGAGTGCATCCCATAAAATAGAAATTAATCCATCAGCTGCAACGTCTAAAATAAAAAAAAAAAAAAACTGGTTCACAGCCACTTTATTTGGGACAACACCACTGCCAACCAGAAGTGGCTCTCAGCTCCCCCTCTGCTCCCGCCTTGCCCCTGAGGATGGGGGTGGGGCCCATCCGGCTTTCTTTTCATAGTACCATGAGCTGTCAGAGCCAGAAGGGCTGGAAGGGACCAGCCAACCCCTCATATTTCAGATGAAGTTTCGTTTGAACCTGGGTTCCAAGAGGGCTTGGCGTCCAACAGGAAAGTGTTAACATTTTCCAGAAGCGGTTGTCGCCTCTCTGCTGAAGGCTACTTTAACTTGAAAATCCACGTCTTGTTTGAATTAGCTCCCATGCTCTTGGGCGCAGAGAATGAAAGAGAGGTAAGTCAGAGGGAGGAAGTGATGTCACAGGGAACCTCTAGTAAAAGCCACTGGACAGAAAGACAGTTGCCACCAGAGACTTCCGGGAGTCATTAGCATGAAAAGAAGGTGTTGAGCTGTAGCAGCTGATGATGGGGGTGGGGCAGAAAGTGACCTGGGGCTATGTCAGGAGAGGCACCTGTACATGCAGCTCAGGAAGTGACTGGAGTCATTCAAGAGGTGATGGGGATCTCTCCACCTTATTGGATACAGACACAAGATACTACCTATTGCATGTGAGGGTACAGCGTACCCCTAGTTGGACTCACTGTGATCTAACTGGCCAAACTCACTGGGCCACCTTTCAGAACTTAAGCCACTAGAAGAAGAAAAAGTTCTCTCAGCCTAATTTCCAACACCACCCCAACACTGCCTCCTCCACCAGCTATGCTTTGCAGGAAAATTGGAATTAACCACATGGAACATTTATCTCAGAGGAAGGACTCAAATTCCCTAGGACCCTAGACTCTCTCTGAACCCTGGGTTTCTTTCCCATGTTCCTGTAGTGTGTGACAGGGGAAAGGGGCAGAGCTGGGAAAGAGGCTGGACGAACAACTGCAAGTCTGCTCAGAAGCCCAGAGGAAAAAATTAGTACAGACGAAGTAGGAGAAAGAGAATTTTAATGTTTCCAAGAATACCTAAATAATTTCTGGTGTTCCGGCCCTCAGATTGGCGGTTTATTTGAGTAATAAGTCTAGCATGAATCCTTTATGCCATGCTTTGGTCCTGGAGGCCAGACTAGCTCTGCAGTGTCTACAAAGGCTATCCTAAGGGTGTGTGGTATTCTGGGCACTCCACACTGAGCCAAAGGAACAAAAAGTTGGGCTGTAGAGCTGGGAACATTGGTAGAGGACTTGCCTAGCATTCAGGAAGCCCTGGGTTTGATCCCCAGGACTGCATTCACCAGGAATGGTAACACACGCCAGTAATCGCAATGCCCTGGAGGCACAAGGATCAGCTATTCAAGGTCTTAGGGCATTGGAAGCCAGGCAAAGCTATGTGAGACCCTGTTTAGAAGGAAAGTTTGACTCTATGATGGTCAATGTTGTCAATAACAGGATCGCCCAGGAGACCGGCCTCCAGACAACCTATGAGAGGGTATCTTGATTTGGTTTGCTTCTGAGCATGCCTGTGAGGAATTATCTTGGCTGGGTTAGCCTCTTCCTAACACAAGCAGTACGTGTATGAGGAATTATCTTCAGTGGGTTAATTGAGGTGGGAAGACCCATGCTTAAAGTAGATGGTACCTAGATTTGGGTCCTTTGCCATATATAAAGGAGGAAGTCACCTGGGTGCCAGTGTTCACTTCCCTCTGCTTCCTGACCATGAGGGCAATGTGACCAGCTCCCTCAAGCCCCTGCCACCACTGATATCAATACCACAATGGACTGCACCCTTGATCTGTGGAACCAAATAAATCCTTTCCCCTATAGTTACTTCTGTCAGAGCATTTCATCACAGCAACGGAAAAAGTAACTAAGGCAGGCTTAGTGCAAGGTGGTGAGGGTGATATTTCACGCTGGAGGGACATGTCCATGGACCCATACACTCGTCATTTCTGAGCTTCCTAGACAATCTTCCCTGGGTGTGAATTTCCTACCATGTAAGTTCGTGACCTGCCTTACTTTCTAATCAGAACTTGGTGCATATAAAGAGGGAACACTCTACCTTGCATTAAATTCTCCTGGTCTAAGCCAGAGGCTGGTTACTTGTATCATCCCCAAGTGTTCATGCTCCCCACGCTGTCTTCAGAGGGATCTGTTAACTTTGCACATATTCTTGGGTATCTCAATAGCCACGCTTCTCAACATATGCCTGACATCAGCTCCCTTATGGCAGGGTGTGTTCCCTCCCCTAGCCCACCCCGGCTCCTCCCAAAGGAGGAGCTAGATCTTGGACAGGGGATTCTGATCCTGACTCTGCTATGAAGTGGTTTTGTGCCTTTGTACAACAAGACTAACCCCAGTGAAAAAGTTAAGAATGGACTCAGCTTGTGCATACAAACCCTGCAGGTGCAACTCAATCACTAGTAGTCATGAAGTCAGTGTGGGTGAAGGAAAGACTCGGGATCTCACAAGCAATCATCAGGGTGACAGGAAAGCAGATTCTCTTGCAGTATCATGATGGTGATGATGATGGCGGTGGTGGTAGTGACAGTGATAATGGTGATGGTGGTGATTGTCTTAGGTAGAGTTTTACGCTGTGAACAGACAACATGACCAAGGCAACTCTTATAAGGACAATATCTAATTGGGGCTGGCTTGCAGGTTCACAGGTTCTGTCTATTATTATCAAGGCAGGAGCAGGGCAGTGTCCAGGCAGGCATGGTGCAGGAGGAGCTGAGAGTTCTACATCTTCATCTGAAGACTACTAGGACAAGACTGGCTCCCATGTGGCTAGGAGAAGGGACTCAAAGCCCACCCCCACAGTGACACACTTCCTTCAACAACTACCCCAACAAGGCCACACCTCCTAATAATGCCACTCCCTGGGCCGAGCATATGCAAACCACCACAGTAATGATGACTAATATTAAGAGTGAACTTATCAATGAAAAGTTATTAAAGTGCAAGAGCTCATTTAATATTCAGAACAATCCTTCAAAATGAAGTAGAAATGATCATAATTGTCCTACTTTATAAATAAAGAGAAAGGGACTTGGAGAAGTAAAGAGGACACTTAAGCCATGTGATTCCCTGTGCCATCTCAGGACTCTGCAGTGTCCCCCTCTGCAAAAAAAAAAAAGAAAAGAAAAGAAAAGAAAAGAAAAGAAAAGAAAAGAAAGAAAGAAAGAAAGAAAGAAAGAAAGAAAGAAAGAAAGAAAGGAAGGAAGGAAGGAAGAAAGAGAAGACATCAGCCTTTGTGGCCTCCCAACCTTGAACTTCCCAGCCTTTAGAACTGTGAGGTAAACAATTTCCTTTCCGTTATAGATTACCAGTCTACTCTTCTGTTATGGCACCAGAAAGTGGACTAAGACACAGTCAGAGACCTCCAAGATAGTCTCCGTCTTTGATAGTGTTGTGCATTGCTGCTGAGAGAGGGTGCTGTGAGTCGCACCCATCACACCACAGCTTCGTGTCCATTCTCTTGATGGTCTGGAGGACCATCTGCCTCTGAGTGACTACAGTCTTCACTACTTATATCTGTCCAGCCAAGACTCCCCAGGTGGCAGCCCCTTCAGTCTGACTACGATCCCTTCTCTGGCTGGGCTGCCCCTGAGCTCTGGGAGGCATGCACCCTTCCAGGTTCCCTGGAACCCTCACACAACGATCAGTCACTTTCTCACTCTCAAACTTTATTAAGGGAGTGGGGGTCCTGCGTCATGTCTCAAGTGAGTGACCTGGTGCGTCCAGTGGTCCTACATGCCCTCTCTATATATAAAACATAAGCTATTTGAGATCCAAGGTGGCCAATGCTTCCACATCTATTTCAACCCCCATAACACACACACACACACACAGAGAGAGAGAGAGAGAGAGAGAGAGAGAGAAGCAGACACATAGACAGACAGACAGACGCACACACAAATACACACACACACACAAATACGCACACACACACAGAGAAACAGACACATAGACAGACAGACAGACAGACAGATGACTGACAGACAGACAGACAGACACACACACACACACACACAGAGAAACAGACACATAGACAGACAGACAGACGCACACACACATACACACACACACAAATACGCACACACACACAGAGAAACAGACACATAGACAGACAGACAGACAGATGACTGACAGACAGACAGACAGACAGACAGACACACACACACACACAGAGCCCTTCTACAAGACTCATGGCCCCCATCTCTCCTCACGGCTATTGTGACGTTAACATGGATTGCCCTTATTTAACAGCTACCAAGAGAGTAGAGATACATGACTGGATTACAGTGACTGTTGTAACTCAGGCATGTTATTATTTTCTCAAACACCTGTGATTGGATAGTTGCCGCTATCAGATACTAGGAGATGCTCCTAAATCAGTGGTTCTCAACTTGTGGGTCACAACCCCCTGGTGGATCAAATGCCCTTTTACAGAGATGGCATATCAGATATTTACAGTATGATTCATAACAGTAGCAAAATTACAGTTATGAAGTAGCAACAAAAATAATTATGGTTAGGGTCACCACAACATAAGGAACTGTATTAAGGGATTGCAGCCTTAGGAAGGTTGGGTACCACTATTTTAGATGCTTCTCTGTTATCATTACTTTCCTAATCATGAATCCACACAATCTCCCACTACAAATTCTTCATGTATTATGGGCTGACAATACCTCCTTTCTGTTGGATACATCGTCTCCCTCCCTAGTCTCCCTTTTTCTCTTCCTCTATCTCTTTTTCCCACCCTCCCCTTCTCTCTTCCTCCCCTTCTCTCTGACGAGTCTCTTCTCCTTATCCCTTGCCTCCTATGATTGTTCTGACAACTGGGCCCCAGTAATTTCTGGTTCAACAGTGTCTTCCTTCCCCAAAGCCTCCCATGGTATCTTCTATTGGGTCATACGATGGTGTGCTCCATTCTGCCTGTGTCAAATAAAGAAAGGAAGGCCGTGGGATGAATGTGGGACATCATTTCTCTGACTCCAGATCGTGGCCCACTCCTTTGCACACTGGGGACTTCTACACTAAGGGACACCACAAGGGTGAGCGCTAACTGAGCACCCAAGACTTTCCACGCTCACGTCTAAGATGGGGATTTTGCAGACGCTTGCCTCCAATGTGTAGCCTCTTATTTTCTCCATCTTTTTTTTTGTGTGTGTGTGAACAGATGCCTTTAATTAATTTTTTTACAGTCTGAGGATGAAACCCAGGCTTCCAATAGATTAGGCAAGTGCTGGGCCATTGAGCTACAATTTCATCCAGAAGCTTTTAATTTTAATAAATCTAATTTAGAAAATCTTTCTCTTGCGGTTATTGCCTTCTGTGTTTTCAGCATGAGCCTAAATCATGACTGTCATCTCTTGCATGTCTTCTGAAAGCTTTTAAATATTGAAAAAGCTTTCTAAATATATTTGGTTGGTTTCATTACATTTCTGTCTTTACTTCGGAGAGTTCTGGGGGTCACATACGTGCTACAGTGTGCTTGTGGAGGTCAAAGGCCAATTTGCAGGAGCTGCTTTCTCCTCTATTATGTGGGTCCCAGGGATCAAACTCAGGTCCTCAGGCTCGGCAGCAGTCATCCTTACCCACTGAGCCATCTCACTGGCCCAGGCTTTGTTATTTTGACATATGAATTTAGGTCTGCGCCCTCTTGAACCACTTGTACATAGAATATGGGATAGAATTCCCAGTTTGTTTTTTTGTTGTGTGGGATTTCCAGCTGTCCGAAGAACTTCTTTTTAAAAACTTCATATTGATTCTTTGTGAATTTCACATCGTGTCTCAGTCATAGCTGCGTTGTTCAGCCCTGCCAGCTCTTCTGTGCCCGAGCCACCAGGGCCAACTCTCCTGCATTGCCCAGGCAAGGAGTGAGCCATCTCTCCTGAACCTACATCCTCAGGGTAGGCTCACCCAAGTCCACACCACTGGGGCCAACTCTGCTATGCTGTCCAGGCAAGGTGTAGGCTGCTCTCCAGAGTGCTGCAGCCTGTGAGGGGTAAGGCAACCTCTCATACTCTCATGCCTTACTCTAGTAAGGAGTAGAGTCCCAAGAACTTGAAAAATATGTCTTTTAACTCATTGAATGTAACCGGCCCAGGCTGTCCCATGTTCGGGGACCACTTTGTAACAGCCTGTTCTGCTGCTCCAGTCCGTGGGTCAGGGTCTAGCAAGAGAGAGAGTGGGGATGGAGGGGCAAGAGACTTGAAGAATGGAGACAAAACAGAGTCTGATCAGGTTTCTTCAAGTCTCATTTATTGGAAGGAAATCCTGGGTATTTATACCCTTTACCACGTGCCTTGCCCTCGTGGACAAGCACAGCTGAAGGCACTACGTCATGTGCCTTGCAGCGTGGATATCACGTGCACCTAGCTGCTGGTGGCACTAAACAGCAAAACAAGATATGTGAGAAAAACAAAATGTTTATCAGAGTGTGCCCAGCTGTTGTAGGCTGTTGAAAACAAATCTCTTATCAGGGTATATGGCTTGAGATGGCTGCAAAGATGATAGCCGCTTTTGGCTAGGAGTCAGCTCCCAACAATTGAAAACAGGCTGGAAATCAGTTGACCTTGTAAGTGAGTCCTATCCAGTGTAGTTCAATTAAAACAATAGAATGACAGAAGTCCATGACTACAATAGCAATTTCCTGTAGTTATTAGCAAAATACATTTTTGCAAAGGACAAAAGTACAGTGTGGTGATAATTTGCTTTGTTTACACTTTAGTTTTGATCTGTCCAATTTTTTTTCTTTTGATATATAACTTTTCTGTTTGTTGGCTCTAATCTTACAAATAAGAATTTGCATTTTAGCCAGGCAGTGGTGGCGCACACCTTTAATCCCAGCACTTGGGATGCAGAGGCAGGTGGATTTCTGAGTTTGAGGCCAGCCTAGCCTGCAGAGTGAGTTCCAGGACAGCCAGGGCTACACAGAGAAACCCTGTCTTGAAAAAAAACAAAAAAACAAAAAAGAAGAAGAATTTGCATTTTATTTTCATTTTCATTTCCATTTCATGTCTTTAATTTTGGGGGATTTTTTGTTTGTTTGTTTTTGGTTTTGGTTTTTCGAGACAGGGTTTCTCTGTGTAGCCCTGGCTGTCCTGGAACTTACTCTGTAGACCAGGCTGGCCTCGAACTCAGAAATCTGCCTGCTTCTGCCTCCCAAGTGCTGGGATTTAAGGCATGTGCCACCACCACCTGGCTTGGGTTTTTTTTTTTTTTTTTTTAAGACAGAGCTTTGCTATATGACTAGGCTGGCTGCACGCTTGCATATTGGGCACTTCCCCTAGATCCTACCTAGACTTTTGGGGCCCCAAATCCTCACCTACTGGCTTCTGCTTCCCAAGGGTAAGGATTACCAGTATGCCACCAGGCCTGGCTTTATTTTTATTTTGCTTATAAAATTTTTATTTTATATCTTACTATTTTAAGTGTATGGGTATTTTGACTGCATGGATGTCTGTGTACCACACGTATACCTGGTGTCCAGAAGAAAGCGTTGGATCCTCTGAAACCAGAGTTACAGATGGTTATGAGACACCATGTGAGTGCTGGTAATCAAACCTGGGTCCTCTGGAAAAGCAGTCAGTGCTCTTAAGTGCTAAGCTATCCCTTGTTCTCAGCCCTGTTGTTTTTATTTCATTTTAAAGAAGGTATAGGTTTATAAGAGATTGGGTAAGTGAGGAATTTGTAATAGTTTGGGAATCTCTGTTCTGCACAAGTCCCATACAATAATGGCATGCATTGCAATATAATGAAGTTCCATGGCCAAATATTAATACTTTGGGGAAAAATTTTGGTTTAAAAAGTAGGCCAGGTAGAAAGGGTGTAAGAGCCAGAGGGGGTGGAAGACACCAGAAGAGAAAGGCCTTCTAAATCAACCTGATCGGAGCTTGTATGAACTCACAGAGACTGGGGCAGCAAGCACAGGGTGTGCATGGGTCTGCACCAGATCCTGTGTGTATATGTTATGGCTTCCAGTTTAGTGTCTTTATGGGATTCCAGAGTGTGACTTATGAGTAAGTGAGTCTCTGGTTCTTGTGCCTTCTTTTGAACCTTTTTCCTTCTGTTTGTTTGTTTTGCCCAGTTCTGAAGTTAGTTTTTGTTTTATCTTATCATATTTTATTTAAGTATTATTCCTTAATAGTTTTATGTCATACAGAAAGGGGATGGATCTACATGGGAGGGGAGGTAGAGAGGAACTGGGAGGAATAGAGGGAGGGAAAACCATAGTCAAGATATATTATGTGAAAAATATTTCTCCTTTTTTTTTTTCATGACAGGGTTTCTACGTAGCCTTGGCTGTCCTGGAACTTGCACTGTAGACCAGACTGGCTTTGAACTCAGAGAATCTCCTGCCTCTGCCTCTCAAGTGCTGGGATTAAAGGCGTGCGCCACCACTGCCCAGCTAAAATCTATTTTCAATGAAGAGAGTGAGAGTAAGCAATAGGCCAGGTTTTTTACAAGACTTTATTTATTTATTTATTTATTTATTTATTTATTTATTTTTGATCATTGTGGATCAAATCTAGGGCCTCATGCATGCTAGACAAGGCTCTACCATTAGCGGCACTCTCAGGCCCCTTAAAATCTTAAGTATGTCACATATATTATAAAACTTTCCAAAGGGGGATGTAGGAGGGTGTGTTTTCTTAACTGAGGAGGTCAGAGAACTCTTCCTTCCAGAAACATCTTGAGGGAAGGGTGCTCCTTGGAGCATTTTTGGGGACTGTTGACTCAGACTGTCCTCTGTGAGGAGCAGTGTAACATGGGAAGGCTCCTGCAGTATCTTCCACTGACAGCTGTCTGTCCTCAGCTCACAGCCTCCCTGCTCCAGCTGTCTGAGGTGGTACAGAACAAATGTCACCTCCATCTCAGTCCTGCTGAAGGTTCACTTGGGAAGTTGTCTCTGCCCCATATTCCTCTGACTCACCCTCTGGACTGCCCCTCACCCTCTGGACTGCGCATCTGGGCCTTCAGTTAGGTGCTCCCCAAGAGCAGGACAGGACGTCACTTGCATCTCCAGTGCCTGATGCAGTGCACAGCTGTTTGGCACAAGGTTGATTAAGCTGTCCTTTACTTCATACCTCAGTCTGGCCTCCATGTTTAGACTTCACCAGTGAGCCATGCAGCCATGTGTGCTGGTTCATGAGTTATTTATGATAGCCAATCTCAAGCGTTCATGCTTCCTGAGACCGTTCACTCTCTGCATCCGATAATCTTGCTATGCACGTCCTGGTAGCACTTGGTTCCCACCCCAAGGTCTTTACATAGGTCGTTCCTTCAACCAGAATCCTTGCCACTTCTTTCTCCTCCACGACTCCCAGGTGAAAGGCCATCTCTTGGGAGGCAATTATCCAATCATTCTCCACTCCATGGTCCTGGCCTGATTTCAGTGTCTTTATTGTATCAACTAACCCCCCTTCCCCGCCCCGTCCCACTGTTATCTCATGGGTAAAGATCTTACCACTTAGCACCCAGTCTTTGCCATCACTGGATTCCTGGGCTAGAGCAGCACCCAAGACCAGACACAGGTCATTTGGTTAAATGAACAACTCAATCCAGTAATCACAGGTAAGAACATATTTTCACTCGGGACAGCATAGACACCTCTACACAGATCATCTGACTGTTGCTGTCTGTGTTCAGATTCCCAGGGCAGAGGAAGACTTGGAATGACTGATCCTCTAACATAGGCTGATTCACCAAGGGCGTCTTTCAGCCGCCTGGCCAGCTCTATGTAGCAGGACTGTGAAAAGGGTCCTTGTCACTTTTGACTGTGTGGTCATTCATTGGAGTTGGCTCTCCTGCCACAGAATTTTATATTAAATAATAATAAAAAACATCCAACCCATGTTGAAACACATACCCAGACACAGGTGATGGGACAGAATGGAGGAGGGACAGAGGAATGAAGACAGCTATTTGGAAAGTTCTTTGAGGAAATGGCAGATGACAGGAACCAAGTTCACTGCTCTGAACTTGGGCTCAGGCTCAGGTGTCCTTCTCTTCCACTTCTGTCCCAAAGTGGTCATTGTTGAGTTCTCAGGGTACAGGGAAGGTGGGTGTGAGCAGGCAAGAAGCAGTTACCAGGGTCTCAGAGGGTCCAGAGGATGGCTAAGGGGCCCAGAGAGACAGGGAAAGCTGATCTAAGGTGTTCCAAAGGCCTAGAGTTCTTGAATTTTCCTTATCACTAAGACTTGGGGAATATTTGATTCCTAAACATTCTATGAATATTCCCCATTTCCTGTCCTCAGGCTGCCATTCAATAAGGCCCATCAGCACACCCCTGGCCTGTGAAACAAGCCCCCAAACCAATGGCCTGGCTTCTCTGGTAGTACCCTTTGCATTTTTCTTCTAGTCGCCCACTGGTCACTCAGTGGTAGAGCTGCTCCTTAGACAACTCCAATGAAGCCTGGTCCTTAATAGCTTCTGCGTGCCATCCTGGCCACATCCAAGCTCTCAAGCTGTGTCCTATCTGTTGTCCCTGAAGTGCTCCCTCGATTGCCCACCTGACTCAGTGTGCTATGTGAAATCTATGGAACTTGTGAGATCCTGCCCAGGCCACGCTGCTTTGTAGCAGGGAAAGACTCAGAAGCCTTATGTGATGAAACTGTGAAATCTGGAAGGGTTTCCCAAAAGAGGTGATGGTGGAATCGAGTCTTAGAGGAGAAGTTAGTGTTAGTGAAGCAAAAGGTGAGGTGGTGTTTAGCTAAAGTGATTTGCTCATTACCACAGTGTGTGATCCTCCTGCCTCAGTCTTCCCAGTACTGGTATAAGGCATGGTCCAGAAGTTTCTGAGGTTTTTAAGTCACTGAATTTGTGGTAATTTGTTGATGCTAGCCTAGGAATCTAAGGTGAATTTCTTGAGGTAAAAAATGTATATTTACCATATTTTAAAAAATAGTTTATAGGTCAAGTGTTGCTCAATTAATTGAAAGATATAAAGATATCTTTTAATTTTTAAAATATTTTATTTATTTATTTTATTTATATGAGTATACTGCAGCTATCTTCAGACACACCAGAAAAGGACATCAAATTCCATTACAGATGGTTGTGAGCCACCATGTGGTTGCTGGGAGTTGAACTCAGAACCTCTGGAAGACCAGTCAGTGCCCTTAACCACTGAGCTATGTCTCCAGCCTGTGTCTTTTGATTTCCATAGCCTTAGAGATTTGTAGTTATAGGTAAGGACTGAGTTATACTGGGTTTTCAGTATAACAATGTACCATAAAGAAGTCAATTTTTGTTCATAATCCAAGGCCAGACCACACCCAGATTGAGATATGGGATAAGACAAGCCCATGACAAACTAAGGGTGCTAGGTGGGGTGAGTGGATTGAGTGTGCCATCCCAGGGTTCTGGGTCACCAATACCAACACACACCAATCTGCAGCCACATTGACACTCTCCCCAGGCCTTGAACACTACTGTGCTTTCCTCTAGGGCCTTAGCCTAGCCTTGAGAACAAAGTAGTTGGATCCTTCCCAGAATACTCTTGGCTCCTGAAGGAGTGTTGTCAATGCCAGGGAACTCTCTTTAAGGTCATGCATATCTGTGCCTGTGAGGCATGAGGCTGGGGTCCTTTATGGTCTCCAATGGTTGGGAAATTATAAACCATTTTTCTGTCTGATTTTCAGCCACAAGATGACAGAGGCTTTGCCAGCTAGGCTATAGGAATCAGATAAGCAGGGAGTCAAAAGGAGGCCTACAAGAGGCACGTATTCCTTCCTCATGGGTCCCCAGGAGCCACCAGGCTTGTGTCAGGAAGCTCCCTGGTAATGGCTCTATCCCAGACACATCTCATGGTGTTGGCATGCATTTATTTCACAAAGACCCTATGTCTTATATTTTCCTAAGACACACTGAGGCAACCCTGGGTTCCTGCTTCCCTGACTTTGAAGGCTGGTGAGAAATTCCATCTCAGACCTTCTCCTCTGCTTTAGCACAAGAGTGTCGAGAAATAGGCTCCATTTGGGTTAAAGCACTCATTATCCAAGCCTATGACGTGATTCATGACGACAGCTGCCCCACATCCTCCCTACATGGTGGCAAATAAGGATCATTTGTCATAACTCCAAAGCCAAGGTCCAGACCTTTCACTAAACCACCATTTATCCCAATCCTCTTGTCACAGAGGAAGTAAAGCTAGACCCTGAGGATGAAGATCACTTGACTAGAGCCACCGTGTGTTTATCCAATAATTCACCAAAGCTTTCCCACTCCCTAGACTAGCCGCATTTCCACTGTCACGCCCTACTGACTAGCATCCTCAGGCCACAGCTATGTCACATCCACTCCAGGTGGATCAGATATTTTCTGTTATCCTCAAGGAGGTCACATCACTGCTGAGTGAATCAGATCTCTATGAATGACATGGGAGTAGGTGGAGATAGAGCTCCCTGTGCACCAATCTGAGAGACCTCACCTTTTAGATATACCTAGGCTGCCCTTCCTTTCTGCCTGCCTCCTTTGCCTAGCTCCTTAACTGCCAGAGTTAACTCCTTCCTAATTAGACAGACCGTCCCTCTGCGCTAACTTTGGTTTGTCATAAACACTTCTCTTCCACAAAATGTAATTCTGAATCGCTTACTAGTTACAAAACCTCTCCAGCATTTCTTTTCCATACTACAGGTCGCTCATATACACCTCTAAAGACTGAGGTCTCCCTCCCATGGTTCACATACCTTCTAGGCTTTCCATTTCTTATAATCTAGCTCAGCAGCTCTGATTCTCCTTCACTTTGGGTGACTTTCCAACAAACCCAAAGCCCTTTCTGAGGGGAGAAATAACCCAACAAAACCCCAAAGCAAGCAAGAGGCAGATCTGGGACCCGAGGCTGGGTCTAGGACTGGGTGCAGGGGTTGATCTATGAGCAAGTCCATGACCTACGGTCTATCAAGTCAGTGCCTGGGTCTATAGCCAGATCTAAGACTGAGTCAATGACTGAATCTGTGGCTGACTCTATGCTGGATTGGGGCTGGAACTAAGGCTAGTCCATGACTAAACCCATGTCATAGCATGGTTATGCCTGTATCCATGGCTTGGTTCAAGTCTAGATCTATGGGTGGAACTGGAACTGGATCCAGGGATCAGTCTGTGGCTGAGTCCAGTGCCAGATCCAGAATGGGGCCCACATGTAGATCTATGCTGTATCTATGGCTGTGTACCATGTCTGGGCATGTGCTTGTGTCCATGGATTGGTTCAGAGAAGCTTTAGTCTGAGTACAGCTGAATCCATGGATAGGCTTATGGTTAGATCTGTGGTTGATGGCCAGATGCCTTATCCCCGTGGCCATAGTAACCCTATTTGTCCTTCTAGACAAGTGGCCTCAGAGCCTTAGTCTGGGCCTTCTGCTGTTACTACAGATGGGGTGGTGAGCAGAGCCAGATCTGTTCTGCAGAGCCTGTGACCTCCAACCAGCCTAGGCCCTAATCTAAGACCTTAGCTTCCTACCTATGAAAAGATCAGACAGGGCTGAAATTGTGGCCTACGAGCTGTGTCTTATGGGCTCCTAAGGTTTTTGTGTACTTCTTCTGAGGCCTGGCATAGATGGTCAAGTTTGCAAGCCGAGCATTGCCCTCAGTTACTTCAGTCTTCTCTAGCTGGAACAAGCTAGCATGAATGAAGCCATCACACAGGAAGACTGAAACAACCCAGGTATTCCTCCTTAAGGTCTGGTTAACACATGATATTACAGCCACAAAGGGACTATTATACAGTTGGGAAAATGAAAATACTAAAAGAATATAACTGTCTGATCAATATATATTGAGAATTTATTTGTGCTTTAATAAATTTCCAATGTCTAGAGGGGGAAAAAAAGAAAAATCAAGATGCTTTCTTAGTGCTAATAATATTTATCCATAAAACAAAAATATGGAAAAATAAATCGTACATAATTTATTACATAATAAAATAAAGTAACGAAATAAAAGCAAACATATCGGGATAGTCCCAATTTTCATATCAAAACTCTATAAAGATTTGTTAGTTAGAGACAGAGTTTCATTATGTAATCTTGGCTGGCCTAGAACTTTCTATGTAGACCAGGCTGGCCTCCTATTCACAAGATCTGTCTTCTTCTGCCTCTGAGTACTGAGATTAGAGTGTGTGCCACCAAGCAAACCTGGCCAAGAAGGGGTATGTCTGAATCTAGTACGTATCTTACCATGCACTATGAGGTAGGAGGGGGTGGTGGAAAGAAGGGCAGACGAAATCCAGATGAGTGTGAGATATATAGAGAGATGACAGAGGGAGATGGAGATGAAGCTGGATATAGATGAGATACATATATAGCTATAAATGGTATAAATAAATAGATATAAATGATATATAGATAGATACAGGTATAGATTGATACCATTTATAGCATTTAAAAATGTGAACCATGTAAATGCGCTATTTTCTTTTAGGCTGGTTTTGAACTGGATAGGTAGTTGAGGATGATCTTGAGCATCCAGAGTACGAGATTATTGATTTATACCAACACGCCTCGCTTGTGTGGTGCTGAGGCTCAAATCCAAGACCTAGTGGTACATGCAAGGCAAGCACTCTGCCAACTGAGCTATATATCCCCTGCGTAGTACACTTCCTTCTCAAATTAAAATTTAAATAAAAAAATATACTAAGTTAAAAAAAATGAAAGGTCAAGGGAAACCCAATTGACTAGACAATTTCTGAATTGTCTTGCAGCCTTGATGACCAGCTGGGATTTGGAATAAAGGTTAGAGAAGAACACCAGTAATGGCCACAAATGCCTGTCACCAAAGGCAGAGGTGGGAGGGAAAGACCTGGGGTGCCTTTCCCTGTGGAGTGTACCCACGGAGACTCCAGGACATGCCCCAGCCCTTCTGTACACACAGTGCATGGAGGCACCCTGGTCCCCCAACCCTGAGAGCTCTGTGTGCCCTCCCATGCCTGCTGCCCTCCTGGGCTCCAGAGGGTGGAGGCTAGCGGCTGCTTTCCTCAACCAGCAGGCCAGAAGCAGCCCCACCCACCCGCCAGCAGGATGCAGGCCTGTCTCCAGCCGACGCCAGCTCCAGACTGTGGCCTGAGCCGAGTCCAGAACAGAACCCAGAGCACAGATGTTCATATTCTCCCACTCCTGACGAGCTTCTTGAAAAAAAAAAAAAAATCTCAGAGCCAGCCTTCCTCAATCTACCTTTGAGTGAAGAGAAGAGGGACCCTTCTCTCCTGCGGCTGCGGGAATCTGGCTGCCCGCCCTCGGGGGCCAGCCACAGGCTGCAGGTCCATGACGCCCTTGTCTGCACTGCTGGCTGTTGGCCTAAGTCCCTACAGAGAGGCGGTAACTAAGAAAGGGCAATACAGACAGGTTCCAGTTGGCTCCTGTCTGAAGGTCTCTGGCTTTTTCTGGCTGCCTCACACTTTGGGAGGTGTCTGGCTGAGGTTAGGGACAAACCTGCAAAATCCCTAAGTCCCCTGAACCGGGCCCTAAAGGAAGATTAGGACACACCGCCCTGGTCTTAGACAGCAGGGGAGAACTCAGTGTCCACTGAGGTACTCTTACCTACCAAGCATTTTAGTGCACAGAACTATCTAAAAAGCAAGGCTCTAGGGGCTGGAGGGGTGGAGCTGGAGGTGGGACTGGCTTAGTCTGTAAAGTTCCTCCTTCTGTACAAGCAAGCAAAGGGACCTGAATTTCATTTGCAGCACCCACATAAAAAAGGTGGTGGTGGGGGAGGCTCCCTGGGACCTCACTGGGCAAAGGCACCAAGCCTGATGACCTGAGTTCAATCCCCAGGGACTACATGAGAGGTGAGTACTGGCACCGCATGTCCTCTGACCTCTCCACATACACCATGACATATATGCCCACACGTGCACACATACGCACACACAATAAATGTAACTTTTGAATTAAAACTTAATACTAAAAAAAGCTCAAGCCAGACATAGTGGAAAGTGCCTGTAATCCTGGCGTTGAGGAGGCAGAGACAAGAGGATCCCCGGAGCTTCCGAGGAATCTAGAAAAATTGGTGAACTTCAGCTTTAGGGAAAGACCCTAGCTCAAAAAATAAGGTGGAGAGCAGTTGAGGACACTCAGTTTCTACCTCTGTATGTATACACACACATGTAAACACACACACACATACACACACTCAAAGTATTGCACTCCATATACACAGATTAATAAATAAACTCCAGGCTCTGTCATGAGCTATGTGATCTTGGTTATGAATCATGATATATAAGCCTCAGTTTTATCATCTATCAAATGGGACGATAATAACTGATAACAACAGCATCCTGAAAATAAGATGATGTAGAGGTGATAAATCTTCTAGTCAGTCAGTAGTCAGTCAGACAGCTGGTGCTGAGACAGAGAGAGAGAGAGAGAGAGAGAGAGAGAGAGAGAGAGAGAGAGAGA
>NW_021620849.1:1276190-1289583 GCF_004785775.1 Grammomys surdaster | reverse complement strand
AGAGAGAGAGAGAGAGAGAGAGAGAGAGAGAGAGAGAGAGAGAGAGATTATCCCCTGCCCCTAGGGTAAAAGTACAAGGTTAACACCAAGTGAGTGTTAAGATTCTGAAGCCAACTGCCCTGGTTCAGATTCTAGCAAGCTATGTGATATCTTGGTCAAGTTACTTACACTTTCTACTGCTGTGAAGATAGAGAGCATTAGTACATGGTGCCCAGGGCTGCTGGGAGATACAGTGGCATTTACAGCACTGTTAATGCTAGCCCACGAGCCCTCTTCTGTTCCAGGAGCCCTGGTTCACCCCAGTCTTTTCAGAGTCTATTCTGACCAGAACAGGGAAGGGTGGGAAGCTCCATTCAAACTTTGTCCTCAGGATGAAAAGCGGGGCCTCCCCTCCCCATCTTCAACCAGCATCAGGTTTTCAGAAATGTCTTTAATCTATGCCTTAGATAACAAAGTCCTCCAAATCACCCATGTGGGATATGCAGGTCCCCTGGGCTTCCTGCCCACTCAGCATCTAGGCCTTTTATCCCTACGGCCATCGACACCTCTCTGCACCTCTCAGGAGGGACGCTGCTTCCTTTTGTACTCTCTGTGGTGTTGGCCTGGAGGGATGCTGCTTCCTTTTGTACTCTCTGTGGTGTTGGCTGCCCTGGCTTCTGGTTGGCACAGCTGCCAGCCACATGCTGCCCTCCAGCCTGCCTGATGACCACAGTGGTCAAGTGTGTGCTGTGCCAGGAACCTGTGACCCACCAGGAAGGAGCTGCGGCCACCAGTAGCACAGCCACTGTCAGCCTGGGGTTGCTCTCCACAGGAGCTCCTTAAAGAAAGTGTTTGGGCTGAGGGGTGTAGGTCAGTCAGTGGAGTGCTTGCCTAGTATTCACAAAGCTCTGAGTTCCTTCCTCAGCATTGGACACGGTGGCAGACACCTTTAATCCCAGCTCTCAGGAGGTACAAGTGACTAACCCTCTACTACATGTGAGTTCAAGGACAGCCTGAGCTATAGGAAAACTTGTCTCAAAAAATAAATAAGAATAAAAATGAAAAGAAAGGCAGTATGATTTTTTTTCTGATGTGTCAGGAGGAGAGAGAGAGACTTCTAGAGCATTCTGTGTCTGGACCGTGTTGGAGGCTGACAGGATCCAGGTCCCTTCATCATCCCCTATTGTTTGCCCTGATTACCTTGGTTCTGCCTTCTCTCCATCACTGATTCAGTCTGTCACTCAAACCCAAAATGTGTTCAAGTGAAACACACCATTCACCACTTCTTAAAACTAACGGGAGCAGCCGCTTGTTGTATAAGAAGCAATTGCTTTTGCATTAGGCCTGGTATGGTAGGTACATCACCCTGGCCCTATGTGGAACAGAATGTAAACACTGAAACTCATTTCCAAGAAAAATGTGCAACAAATACTAGAACGGAGGTGCTGCATAGCCCAGATCTTCTCCGTTTTATCTCTGATGTATTCCTAGACCTGGGGAGAGAGTCCACCATGCACCGTAACCGAAGTTTAATAAATGTTTGCTCGGTAACTATAACTCAGGCTCACAGCTTGAGGTTTAAGCTGCTGCTGATTCATGCATATGCTCTCTGCACTGGGAAGAAGCTTGGAAATCCTTGGGTCACTCACCATTTCCTTGGCTGCTCCTGATAGCCTAGTGGCCTGGTGTGATGATGTAATGTGTATCTCTTTATTATTTTTTGAAACCTATTTATTTTGTGAGTATGGTTGTTTTCTTTGAATGTGTATTTATGCACCACATGCATTTCTTGTGCTCTTAGAGACCAGAAGAAGGAATTTTATTCACTGGTCCTGGGGTGACAAATGCCATGTGGATGTAGGGAACCAAACCCAGGACCTCCAAAAGAACAGCCAGTGCTCTTTACTTCTGAGCCATCTCTCTAGTCCCTCATTAAAGTGTGTGTGTGTGTGTGTGTGTGTGTGTGTGTGTGTGTGTGTGTAGAGGGGGAATGCTTGTTTGTTTGTTTGTTTGATTGATTGATTGCTTAAAGAGAGCCCCTCTTGCTGGTCTGGTATTCACTTCTTGGACAAGGCTGGCTAGCCAGCAAACCCTAGGGGATCTGTTTGTCTCTTCTTCATCAAGGATCACAAGAGGGAGCCACCATGCCTGCCATTTTTAAATGGGTTCTGGGGATCAAACTCAGGTCCTGATACCTGTGGGGCAAGAATTTTGCCTACTGAGCTAACACTCTTGGCCTAAATGGTTGACTTTTAAGAGAGCAGCATAAAGTGAAAACTCAAAGAAAACAAGACCATGGGGTCTAGGGGCCAGGCAAGAAATCTTTAAAAACCCAGGAGAGCAATTCGATGTAAAGAGCTGAGGTGAGGAAGATGAGGCGACTGTGGAGGAATCTTCAGGACGTGGAGAACAATGAACAACGCAGACAAGGGTAAGAGAGCCAAGGAAAGTTCTAGTTTCCAGAGTATGAAGGGATAGATGAGAGAGCCCCAAAACCGAGACAGACATGCACAAAAGAAAGGTATTAACGGTGCTGGGTGAATCACGGGTCAAGGTGAATTTGAACATCCTGAGGACCATACAGGAGAACAGGATTCACTAATGAGGCAGCTAGGTGGGTGTTAAATGGCTGAGAAGGAACTGCAATGGAAATCCTGATGTTCAAGTGGCGACTGGAAGAGTAATCCACACAAATGGTGAGTTGGAAGGCTTGCAGCAGAAGTAATAACAGGAACAAGAGCAGGGGAAGGGAGCTACGGGAGCATAAGATCTTGCTCCGTGCTGCAGACACCTCCTTCAGGATCAGCACTGGAGAATGCCCACTCCCCCTGGCCTCTGGAAGGTTGTAGAGAGAGCCTTGGTGTGGGCAGTTTCACTGAGGCACTGTGACGGCCCCTTGTATGCCAACTTGATACAAGCTAGAATCATTAGGGAGGAAGGAAGTTCACTTGAAGACACACCTCCACCAGATTGACTTTTGGGCAGCTTTTGGTGCTTTTTCTTGATTGATGAAGGAGAGTCCAGTTTGCTGTGGATAGTGCCATCCCTGGGCTAATGGTTCTGGAAGCTATAAAAAAAAAGTAGGCTGGGCAAGCAAGTCATGAGCAAACCAGTAAACAATATTCCACTATGGTTCCTGCTTCAGTTCCTGCCTCCAGGTTTCTGCTTCAGTTCCTGCCTCCAGGTTCCTGCTTGAGTTCCTGTCCTGACTTCCCTGGATGATGGGAAGTATTAGGCTGAGATAAACCCTTTTCTTCCCAAGTTGCTTTTGGTCATGGTGTTTTATTACAGCAATAGAAACTTGAAGACAGATGCTGAGAACAGAAGGCAGCACTGAGGAGGGAAAAGGAGAGAATACAGTGACCTCACTCTTCTGAGTGGTTTCAAGAGGAAGGATAGAGGCGGCCATGGCTGGAGAGGAGCCCAGGCTCACCCAACACAGATGAATACTGCATGGTGTGGCACCTACTGTTTGGAGACTTCAATCCAACAGGACAACATTGACCCAAGGTTCCAAAGATGAAGCCACTTTTTAATATGCTGAGGTCCCACCTCAGCGTGATGAGGGTCCTGAGAAAGGCAGAAATTGGAGTGGCGCTAACTCAATAATGACTTGGGAGTCAGTAGTGGATGCAAGCTGTCCGTTCAAGTGCTCTCTCTCTTTGCCTGAGGATTCTCATCATTCCTCCTTCCTCTCCTTTCTTTCTTCTTCATTCTTTTGCCTTCTCCCAAACCGGAGAACCTTAACCCAGTCTTTTATTTACTAAAGTTACATCATCAACGCTTGGATCATTATTAATAATGTTTTTTGGAAATCTCAAATTTACATAAATTATATGAATCCCAGATCATTGACTCCAATCCCTCAGTAGAGTCAGGGATTTCCTCCTTTTCCCATCCCACACTGTCATCCATGCTCTGTCCCATCTTCTGCACTCTAGTCTTGAACTTCAGTTGCCCACTCACAATGGCATGGCTTCTCAGTTGCTATATAAAACTGCATCTGAGGACCAGTGAGATGGCACAGCAGGACAGGCCCTCGCAGCCAAGCTTGATGTCCTAAGTCCCATTCCCCAGGACGCATGTGGTAGAAAGAGAGAACCATTCCCATGACTCTGACCTTTACATATGTGTTCCCACACATATATGCTACAGAAACAAATAAATGAATGTAACAGAAATCTCAGTTATATATTTGACATGCACAGAAATAATGTTTGTCACCTGAGAGATAATGCATTGTTAGTGTTGAAACTACCCTTGTGAGACTCCATAACTCTACTCAGACATCTGCCATTATAGTATGCTGAATTTTATTCTTCTATAAAGTTAACATCTGAACAGTTTTTAAAAGAAACTAAATAATATAACAAATCTTATCGTAGCAAACCTTGGCCCTTGGCCCAGCTCCTATCATCCACAGTAATGGCTGTTCAATGGTGAGAATTTTCAGTGTACGTAATTCTTTCTTCTGGTGGTTACCTCTACTTTCTAAATAGCACCCACGTGTTGATTATTTCCTGCTTGGAGTATTCCTGGTGTGAAATGTGAAGGTGACAGTGCACATGCACACACTCTCTCCATCCTCCCAAAATACTTACATCATTTGGGAGTAAGGGCCATTAATCAATATTCAACATTTGTGGTATTATTACATGTAAATACTACTTACTATTTTTGTTCCTTGGTTTGAATAGTTGTCTCGTTTTTTAACTGGGTTTTCAATGTGTTTATAATTAATGCGGCTCCAACCAAACATTTCTCTCCTTTTGGAATGACTCCTCTCTGTTTAACGAGATCCAGGCCTCCAGACAGCTTTCCTGCACTCTGCGCTGGCTTCTCTGGGCTCCACACATATAGCTTGTATCTGGACACAGCTTCTTCCCTTTCTCCTGGGAGCATCTTTCACCTGTCTTTCACACAGTGACATTTTTCATTTTCCTTCTTTGCTTGTGTGAAGCACACCCCAAACAATAGCTTCTTTAAAAAGGAATCTGAAATATAAGTACTTGGAAGTACAGACTTTTTTTGTATTGGTTGGCCTGATACTCAGTATAAGGCATAGGCTTGCCTTGAACTCAGAGCAATTCTCCTGTTGTAGCTTCTGAAGTGCTGGGATTATAGGCATAAACCATGTCTTAGTTTGGGTTACTATTGGTATGAAAAAACACCATGACCAAAAAGCAAGTTGTGGAGGAAAAGGCTTATCTGACTTACACTTCCATACTGCTGTTCATCACTGAAGGGAGTCAGGACAAGAACTCAAACAGGGCAGAAACCTGGAGGTAGGAGCTGATAGATGGCAAAGGCTCTGCTCACTGGCTTGCTTCCCCTGGCTTGCTTTCCCTGGCTTGCTCAGCCTGCTTTCTTATAGAACCAGAACCACCAGCCCAGGGATGGCAGCACCCACAATGACCTGGGCCCTCCCATATCAATCACTAATTAAGAAAACGTCTTACAGCTGATCTTACAGAGGCATTTCCTCAATTAAGGCTTCCTTCTTTCAGATAACTCTAGCTGTGTCAAGTTGACATAAAACCAACAAGCACAAACCATCCCAGATTTCTTAAAATATATTCCTTTATCATGACTTCATAGGTGGTGGCAGGTTAGAACTGCAGACTTGGAAACACTGCTTCAGGATAGCAAGACGCGACACTCTTCAAGTTCCTGGTCCCAAGACATCTGGCGCCCTTTAGATGCCTAGCCCATGGGCTGCACCCTGAGATTCCTCTCTGAAGGCTCTAGAGTCTTTTCTTAACCCACAGTAATCTAACTCATCACAACAGTGTGACATAGTGTGTAAGCCTTTTTTCAGCCATCTTACTGAGCAGTTCTCAAGCCCTACATCTGCTCTCAAGTGAACTGTCCCCAGTTCCGGGAACTTTTCTTCCTCTCTATGAATGAGAAAGTTCCC
Organism: Grammomys surdaster; assembly: GCF_004785775.1. Taxonomy (NCBI): domain Eukaryota; kingdom Metazoa; phylum Chordata; class Mammalia; order Rodentia; family Muridae; genus Grammomys; species Grammomys surdaster. Next base: position 1,283,687 of record NW_021620849.1, on the reverse strand, counting down.
AGGAAGAACCTCATGTTACATTGAAGCTTCTTCAAGGGTAAGGAAATTCAATCTTCACCCACTGTGGGGAGATTGAGATGTTGAAGTTGAAGGTCCAGAGCCTAATTGCAATTTAACTTGGGCTGTCTAGCTCCCTTGGTAGACCCACATCTGGAGAAGACCTAACATCTTTGTGACCATTAGGCAAAACTTTGGCTTGTATAAACAGACCACTAACGTTCATTATTCAGAAGACTGTGAATGTGTCTGTCTGATGTCTGGAAAGTTCTTTTTGGCTTTCTTTGTTTTGTTACTATAAAAACTTCCAGAAATTGCCACCACATTAGAGAATGGACCTTGGTGTAACCTGAAACTGTGTCCCCAGGGCCATGGCCATTCATATTTGGCTCTAGAATAAACTATCTCTTACCTCTTTGAGGCAAGAGTTGTGTTCTTGTGTTGTCTTCATTTTCTCTCGGATACTGAATTCCTAGCTTGACCCTTTAACCTTCTCATCTGCATATTCTCTGTCTCTCTGTCTCTCTTTCAGTTAATCTTCTGGAATATTTAAAAGCCTTGATACTTTCTGGTACAGAATTTAAAGTGTATGCTACATCTTTAATTGTGAAGAACATTTTAATTCTTGAGATATTTCTTTTAAAACGGTGTTATTTGGGGGAGCAACCCCTCCCTCTTGATTTTCGGAGTATAATTAGTTATAGTTTCATTTTTTTCTCTCCTTTTCTCTTTGAGTTTCCTGCTCACATCCTATCTGTTCTTCATCTATTCTCCCCTTCTGTCTGTCTGCTATGGGCCTCTCACATCCCTTGCTGGCCACTCACATTGAAGACTGACGCACTACAAGTGTGCTCGGGCATCCTTCATGCCATAGTGGCCTTGACTCCGGCCTCGCTGAGCTAGGGAGCAGGAGCACAGCTGGGTACTGGGCAGTGGTTTAGCTGCTTTGCCTGTACTGTGGGGCACACGCAGAGGAAAGCCTTATCTGTGCTAACAGCTTCAGAGGCTCTCAGTCCATGACTTCTTGGCCCTGTCACTCAGAGCCAGTGATGATGCAGAGGATGATGCTGGGGACTATGTGGTCGGCCAGTGCTACTTACTTCTTGGTGACTGAATAGGAGAAAGACAGAAGAAAAGGGCCAAGGTCTCCAAGGTTTCCTTCAGGGGCGTGACCTAGCTAGTGAACTAACTTCCTCCATTAGACTGCATCTCCTAAGTAGATGTAGTTTCCACCCCTCCCAGTAGCACCTCAGGCTGGGACCCAAACCTTCAATAAGGAGCCTTTGGGGAGAGCTTAAAATTCCAAGCTACAAAAGGGATCCTACTCAGCAGTATCTGTAAGACATTGCCATTGGCTTGGCTTCCTCGGAGAAACCCTTCGGTCTCATAGCAGGGACAAGAGATGACAGACACGTTATGTGGGTACAGCATGGAGAATCAATCCTACCCACAGTTAAGAGAGGGCTCCCTTGTCAGAATGCTACCCTTGGCATTACCTTCCGACTTAGCCCCTGACGACTACAAAACTAATCTCATTTGGGGAGCTATGCCAGTTCAGGACATTTCAGTAAATGGAACCACACAGTCTCTACCTGCTGGGACTGATTCTGCACTTGACATTATTCTCTGGAGAGCCACTCACATCGTGGAGCATGTCGATAGCTACATCCTATGTATGGACACAGTATAGTTTAGCTAAACATTCACTCATCCAGGAACATACAGGTTGCCTACCCTGCGTGCGGAGTGTTATAAGGAGGGCTGCTAGAAACACTGTGTTCTGGCTTTTGGTGCAAACATGCACTTTTGTTTCTCTAAGATAAACTCACTTGTGCAATTACACGAGTATTCTAACCAGAGACTAGAGAGCTAGTGCCACAGGTCATGACTGTCTCAGAAGACCAGCTGATGCCGTCGGGTGGCACTCCTTCCCTGCAGCAGTAAGTCTCCCACATGCCTTGCTGCATGTTTGCTCAGAGCCTCCCTCTGAGTGTGTCAGTGGAAGTCAGCATGTACAAGGCTGTCTCTGATCCTCACATTAGCACTCAGAGGATGTCACTCCCGTCCGCCAGCTTAAGAACCAGAGAGGAGGCAGATTCTGTTCAGAGTCACCCAGCCAAGAAACAAACCAGCCAAATCCAGACTGTGTGCACGCTGCCTGGCAGACTCTGCCCTTTTCTCTGCCGTGTCCAGAGCCAGACTTACAGGGTTTCAGAGGCATGCCAGTCTGTGCCGTACAATTCCAGCCACTCTGTGTCCCATGCAGGAAAGTTGCTAACTCCACAGAAAGAATGCTTATTTTAAATCTTCCCCCTCACCCAGGAGTCCCACTCCACCCCAGATCTAGGAGACATAGGTTGGGGGTCAGACAAGCAGACTTGTTCCAGGCCCCAGAGCAGAGATGGAGTCTAGCTTCAGATACAGAGACTGAGACAGCAGAAGGGGCTGGGACCTCCAGCCTACAATCATGGGTTTAGACTTTGTTCCTGAGGCCTCCCTGGAGCAGAGGCCTCCAGGTTCTGCCACGAAACACATGTGGCTTGAAAGGAAAGTGCTGGGGCTGGGCCAGCGCCCTGCCTTTCCCTCCAGCTTTCTTATCCCACAGCAGGAAAAGCATATGTTCTTTCCATATAGAGGAGAAATTGTTCTGAGGGTGAGTAAGTCTCTTGGCCATGAAGCTGGCACAGCCCACAGACCACTGGGCAGGAAGCTGGGCAGCACTGGCTCCCACTCTTGGAAGTCGGACCGGGCTGAGTTGGCTGACACCCTCTAAGAGGGTGGGATGGTGCAGGGATGCTGGATTGTGGCGCCTAGGTCATTGATGGTTTCAGGGCATGGGCCTAGGGGGATGCCGAAGGTCTCTGAGATGGATGAGGGGGGAGCACTTTCCCCATTCAGCTGCTGAACTGGAGGAACAGTGAAGCAGGGGTTTGCCAGAGGCAGGAGACCTGCAGTCTGGGTCTGAGTCAGAGGTGACTCAGGTGTGTGCTCAACCAGGCAGGGTCATTTCTAGCCTGTTATTTCCAATGCCTCCCCAAATTTTCCCCTGTGCTTCAGGGTTAGGTGGTAGCGGGTGACTCATCTTTGATGCCAAATATCCTTCCACCAGCCCTAGATATGTAAAAGACACTTCTCTTTCCTGGCTGGGCTGGGTCCAAATTGTTACCCCAATTTACCCCATTGATTAAAGAACCTACTATGTGTGGGGTCTGAGGAAGGTGGGGAAAGTGGGTTTGGTGTAGGGTACAGGATTTTGGGCTGGTCGGGGGATCAGAGCAAACAAAAAAAAACCATTTAAAAAAGTGTGAGACACAGTCTAGAAAGTCAAGGACTTGGGTCAGGAGAGTGAGACAGAAAATTATCTGGAAATGAGACATGTCACTGGGCCCTAAGCATGAGCTGTAAGGTCCACGTCTACTATGTAACCTAGGGGTCCACCTGTCGTCAGACCCGTCCCGCCCCAGGATAGACAGCTCCAGGTGAGTGGAGGCCAGAACCAGCTGGCAGGCAGAGTGCAGCTTTAGATGGCATACTGGTTGCCTTATAGACCAGAGGCAGCCCTGACATTGTACCCATTGGCCAGTCTTTGTAGCCACAACCTTCCAGGGATAAATGGCTATTGCTCACTCCAGCAGGTGAGCACCCCAGTTCTCCATGGCTGGACTTGCTCCTGGGACATTTCCATCTGGGCCCTCAGAGCAGATGCTGGCTTGGAATCCTTCTCCTTTCCCAGTCTTGTCCTGAGAGTCCCCTTGGGACAGCTTGGAATAAGGAGCTGGCTCCTTGTAAGAAGCAGGCTCTTCCCATAAGCTTTGTACCCCTGGGTAACAGCTAGGCTTGAGGGCCTCCAAGCATCCTAGCTTGAAGCAGGAAATTGAATTAGAGCATTCCTTAAGAATCTAGGTTTGTCCTGCCTTTCAAAAGAAGTTGAAGCCACAGACAGAATGGTAGGTTTCTACCTACCAAGAATTGAGTTGGAGAGCCTAGAGCTATCTTGGACCTGGGCTATATCTCAGCCCCTTTCTTAGGCGAAGACTAGCAGTCCCTGACCAGCATCTAAGCTTTCAAAAGTTTTTCTCACTATATGCCTTGTCTTCCTGCCTTCAGGACAAGATGGCTCAGCAGTATAGCCTGAAGCCGTGAGCTCTATCCCCACCACGGACTGAGAGAACAGACCCCTGAACACCACAATTATTCTCTGAATACCACTGATACACCATGGCCTGCATGCTTCTGATTTCACACATGAACACACACACACACACACACACACACACACACACACACACACACACTAATAAGTTTTTTAAAAAGTTTTAGTTATGAAGGTGAGCTGGAGAGATGTCTCAGCAGTTCAGAGTATGTATTGTTAGGCTGATGGTCCGTGATTGCCACCTAGTGGTTATTGGCTGGGAAGGGGGGTGGGGGTTGAAGTTCATAGAAAACATTGGAACAGTAAGCATGGGGTTGGGAAGCACACCACATCCAGAGAATAAAAACTACACTCTCCAATCCTGAGAGGAAGTCCCCACGTTCCCTGAGCTCAGTATCACAGATGGCAGACATTGCCGCTGTAAATAAAGCACCTCAGGTTTGTGGTGAGGTGGGACCAGACCTGAATCCTGCAGATCCTAACTTTATCTGTTGTGTTGTGTTTGTGTTGTGTTGAGACAGGGTATTGTTAAGGCCTAGGTAACTCTTACCTGTCTAGCCTGCCATTTTGTGCTGTTACTGGTGGTGTAAGGAAACTTTCTATTGTGCTGTTACTAGGAAACTTTCTCATGCTCTAGTTGTTTGCAGATTCTGTTCTGTTCTGTTCTTTGGTGTTCTTGGAAACCAACCACAACAGAAGTCAGCTAGAATGGCTTTGTACAGTTAGCTGCAATAAGCTTGGACCAGAACCAACTACCCAGTAGCACTTCCTACACCTATGTATAAGCCATTATGGTTTCTTGCCTCTATAAGCTGTCCCTGGGATGGACCCCAACGTAAGAGAGACACCCACATCAATATAAGAAACTTCCATTTTGAGTAGGGGTCAAATAAGGTTTAAGTTCCCAAGACTCCCTTGGGAACTGACATCCTACTTAGCAGAAAGAGACCTGCATGTGGGTAACTGACGTCCTGGTTAGTTAACTAAGACATGAATGTTATGCTAGGCAAGCTCCCTGCCACAGATGAATACCCTAACCAATGACAACAGGATAAATGTACAACAAAGACGTGTTCCTAAGGAAATCTCCTATCCCTAAATCTTGATTGGTGGAATAACTTGGCACAGATGTTTGTGGATTTCAAGGCTTAAAAGTACTGTAGGATCCTGGTTCATGGTCACAGCCACCTCCTGAGTCTGTTCTGTGCCCCTGATCAACCAGTCCTGGGGTGAATGTTCAATAAACTATCCCTGTCTGACCAACATAAGTGTTCATAAGGTTTGTGAGTGACTCCTGGACCCCAACAGGTATGAAGTAGGCTAAGTTAATTTCAAATTTGCTGTGTAGCCAATGGTAACCTTTGAACTTTTGATTTTCCTGCCTCAGCCTTCTGGGTACTGAGATTCCAGATATCAGTACCACACCTGGTTTCTGTGGTCCTGGGGATCAATCCCAGGGTCTTGCTCATGCCTCATGAATATTCTTAACAAATTAGCCACATCCTCAGCTTTCGATGAGCCCCTCAACTTCAAAGCAAAACTTCTTAGAACCCAACCTGTAAGGCCCCAGGCCTCGCTCTGCATGAGCACTCCAGGCAGGAAAGGCTAGAAAGGTGACCAAGCCTCCCGTGCTTAGGCCGGCTGTCAACTGTGACTGCATATTGCACCTGCCTGTCACTCAAGCAGTACTTTTCAAAGCCAGGACCCCTTGGGATGGTCCAGTTGCCTGAGGGAAATGCTGAGTGTGTGGTGAGAAGGTCTCTGTCTGTTAGAATCCAGAGCAGCTTACTGTTCTCACCTGTGTGTCCCACTGTACATCTATCCACTAAACTAGGACCCAACTCCTGTAGTCAGGCCACACGGGCTGTCTGTTTTTTCAAGCTCCATGTGTGATCCCGATCCTCTGCAATTGGAAGCCACAAGGTGCTTTCTGAGGGACCCCGGGACTTGAGTACAGTGTCCTCACACTCAGTGTGCATCAAGTACTGACCGTCCCCAGTACTTGATGATCTGGGTTGAAGCCTCTGTTAGGTAGTTAGATATTAACAGGCTTGGAAAGCTTAGGTGCTGGACCCTGCTTCATAGTCTGCAGCCTATAAAACAGAGGACAGGAACTTCTGGGTATTGGTGGTCACAAGGTTGGGACCAGATTCATTTTTCTTGCTATGAGAGGAAAAGTGACCCCCTGGACAGCCTATTTGAAGTGGGCTTCATGGAGTCCTGAAGTTCTAATAAGGAACAACAACAACAAAAAACCACTATTATTGTGGACACACACCACTGAGCCTCCTCCTGGAAATCAGAGCAAGCCGGTTCAAAAAGAACCAGCACAGCACAGAACAAAGGCCTCAAAGGAATGCCAGAGTTTTGTTCTTGGGACTGTAGAAGTGGCATCAAGCCTGCCTGGTGTGTAGATCCAGTCACTGGTCTCTTTGGCCATTGTCTGCTGCCCCCACCCCCTTGATGGTGCTTGCTTTCCAAAATTCTATCTTCCACACAGTGCTTTGTGGTTCATAACTGAATTCTTCCACTGGAAATCACAAGAGATAGAGATGGGAGTCCAGGTGGGAATTCTGGCAACAACTCAAGAAATGCTGACAGTTACTGACACTTGCCTTTGCTTCCAAGAAGAAAGGAATGGTGCTAGCAGTTGGAAGAGGGAGTGTTGCACTGGAAAGTTGGGCTGCTTGCTGTTGGTCACACAGCTACTAAAGAGCAACACTGGCTTCCTGACCTAGTTCCCTCAGACTCCAGACTTTCTTGTTTTACAAATAAGGGAAGGCAGTGGCTTCTTCTGGAGGCACTACCAGTGCCTCTGCTTCAGAGCACCAATCTCACAAAGAGTTGGGTGGACCCCAGAGCAGGGAGCACAGGAAACAGTGCCCCTCCCTGTAAATGCAACAGAAACAGGATAGTGGGGCTTAAGACTCATGTTACTCAGATTCCAAAGTGGCTTCCTTAAATGTACAGGATTCAGGATGCTAAGGAAGGCCAGTGGCACAGGCCTATAATCCCAGCTAGTAGCTAGGGTGAGGCAGAGAGATTGCAAGTTCAAGGCCAACCTGGGCAATTTAGTGAGGATGCTTTTAGAATTAAAAAGTAAAAATGGCCCTGGGTTCAAGCCTCAGTACTGGATAAAAGCAAGGAAGAAGTGAGGAAGGGAGACAGGGTGGGGCAAGATAGAGCAGCAGATTTAGGTATTTGTCATTACACTTGACCTAAGCTTGATCCTTGGGACCCATGTGGTAGAAGCAGAGAACTGACTCCCAAGGTGGTGCTCTGAGCTCCATGGGCCATGGCATGGGAGGGAGGGAGGGAGGGAGGGAGGGAGGGAGGGAGGGAGGGAG
>NW_021620849.1:1247963-1276090 GCF_004785775.1 Grammomys surdaster | reverse complement strand
GAAAGAAAAGGGGGAAAGAAAGGAGGGAAGGAGAGACAAGAGGAGGAGAAAGGATGGCCTGATAGAATGAGGAAGGGCTGCGTACTGCTAGAACGTGTCATGAAGGAGGATGTGAAGCTAATTGTTTTTCTACTTCTAACACTGCCATGTTTTTTTGCTTTGGTGGTGGACAGTGCATACAAATATATCATGAACATATAAAATCTAATGTGATGCTTGGTAGCTTTCGTTCCAAATGGCTACTTCAGTTGAATAGACATTTATTCTATTCTTTGAATCTGGTTGATTTGGGTGTACGATTCTTTTTTGTAATTTTTAAAATAAAGTTTGAGATTTTTTAAAAAGTAATTAATGGCAAAATGGGGGGAGTGAGTGAGGGAGAAAGGGGTGGAGATATGGCTCAATGGTAGAACTCTTGCCTAGCGTCCATAAGGTCCTAGGTTCAATCTTCAGAAGAAAGAAAACAGGAAAAGTCTCTATGTACCTATGCTGGCTGTGGTAATACACACCTGGAATGCTAGCACTCAGGAGGTGAAGTCAGGACAGTCATGGGTTTGAGGTGGGCCGGGGCTCAAGAAGAGTAAGAAAGAGCAAGTTTTCCTATTACTGACATGCCCAGTGCCCTCTTTACAATGTACAAAAAAACCTGGGGTGGGGAGAGAAGAGAAAAGGGAGGAAGGAAAAAATGAGAGTAGATAGGGGATGAAGGAGTGGAGGAAGAGGCACTTGCCCATTTCTTGGGCAAAAGACAAAAGGTCCTGGTGGTTGATAGACAAAATCAAAGTCATTTATTACTAAACTTTTTTTTTTTTGCCCCAAAGCAAGAGAATTGCTGTAATGGGCAGAGGGTATTCTTGGTTTTGCATTTTGTGGTTGTTGATGTTGCTGTTGTATTGTTGTTGTTTAAAACAGGTCTCATTTGTGGAAAACTATGGTCCTTCGCGAGTGTAAGCTTCTGATCCTGGATGAGGATGAAGTTCAGTCTGAGGTCCCCAGGCAGGGCAGCCCTCGCTGGGCTCTGAGTCGCTGAGAGATTTTGTAGAGCTCCATTGTGGCCCTGGCATCTTCCACAGAGCAGTGGCCCCGCCAGTTGTTCTGCAGACACAGGAAGAGCAGGAGCTAAGGGGGCTTCCTTCCCAGTCCTAGAGCCCCTCAGTCTGTCCGAGTGTCCCTGAGATCCCTAACTCAGATTTGGGAGGGTATCAGCAGATGGCTAGAGCTGGACAGGGTGGGAATAGCAGTACACAAGAGAAAGCAAGCAACTCCAGTGAGCAGTGGGCAAGCAAGACAGCTCAGAGGTAGAAAGGGCATCATCAAGTGGAGACCAGCAATCCTGATCATTCCTACATAGAACATAAGATGGAGGATGTCAAAGCCTGGCAAGCTGCAATCTCCATCCCCACAAGAGGCTGTCAGTACCTGGGAAACATGAGAAGGGCGAGGCACTAAAGCAGAACTCTTTGAGGAGGGGGCAGAGCATGGGGTGGAAGTGGATTCTGTATACTTTCCATTCAGGAAGAAATGACTGCCACCTGCCACCACTGTGCTACTAATCACTTGCCCAATGGAACCTCCCTAACCTCCAAGAGCTACGTCTGATCATCCTCAGTTTTAGAAGTGGTGATACAGGCTTAAACACTGCAGATGTTAGGGAGTGAAAGCTTATGTCCATGAGGCAGGCCAACTCCTACAGCATCTTTCACCCCCTGCGATTTCCAGGCCTGGCTGAAGTCTTGCCTGCAGCCGGATACAGAGGGATCAGCAGCCTGTTCAGACCTGTTTCTCTAATATCCATCTGCTTAGGCGGCCTTCCTTTCCTCCCAAGGGCTCCTTTCCCTCCACCCTCCAGACTAGGGGTTAAGAACACCTGCAAGGAGGCCCAGCTCAGGCAGGCTGCAGCATCCCATCCTATGTTGTAAATAAGCATGTGGCTGTGGTGTCTCCTATATCCCAAGGTGGCTCCAAAGACTTGCCAGGTCACCAATCCTCACTTGCCAGGCAAGGAAACTAAGGGCAGGTTTCTGAAGTCTACTGCTTTGCTCTCTGAGGTGGAAGTTACAGGTGGCTAGAGCATCCTCTGTGTGGGGTGGTGGGGTGTCAGCTGTGAGAAGTGTTTAGTTCTGGCCTTGATCCCAGTTTTAGTCCCCTCTTAGGGCCTCAGGCAAGTCTCCGACCAATCTGTGCCTGTTTCCTCTTCTGTAAAATGACCTGAGTACAACCTGCCTCCGAAGGCATGAAAGTACACCAGTTCCCAATATGCCCAAGGGCTGAGTACAGAGGGCCTTTCCCTCCCTGTGGGGCTCATGCCCTTGAAGGGAGGCATCAGCACCTGACTGTGACAAGCCTGGGCCAGCTCTTGTTGAGGTGATCAGCAAGGTGATTTCCCTCAGGCAGGAGCCGGAGGGCAGGTTCTGAAGGCATCAGTGAGGTGGGAGCAGGTGCGGAGAGTGAACCAGATAACTAAGGCAGATGGGGAACAGAGCCTAAGAGGCCTGCAGACCAGGCTCAAGATTTCCCAGGACAAGGCCTCACTACAGGAAGTAGTGAGGGACGGGTATGCAAATATCCTTGTAAGGTTCCTAACTCACCGGCACACCATATCACTGCATGCCCCCGGGTTACAAGAGAAGCCAGGACCACTATATCCTGGGTCAGGAGACTAACATGCCAGCTAGGTTCAGGCCCACTCCTGCTTCTAAGACAATTCGCACAAATGTGGGATGGGGCTCCATGCCACTAGCCGCTCACCCAGCCAAGTTATCCCCACACACCAGGCTCATGGACCCTCTCCAGCCCTCTCCTTTCCCTCTCTAGACCTCTGTGACTTCAGTCCTGTAAATGGTGGAGGGATTTACTCTCCTATCCTGCAGACCACCATTTTCCCCATCCCCAGGATACTATCCCTCACCCCCATATTTTCAGGTTAGCCTCTGTGGATGAGGATGACTGGAAACTTCTCATCTTCCTGTTCTACCTCCCAAGTGCTAGAATTCAGGCACGTGCAGTGCAGTGCTTGGTTTATATGGTCCTGGGGATTGAACACGGGGCTTTATGCATGCTAGGAGAGCAGTCTACTAACTGAGTTATACCCCCCCACACACTAACTATTGGACAATGCTGGTGGCCTGTCCCTGGGCTACCTCCCATTCAACCAAGAGCTCCTCCTAGACAGGGGCATGGCATGCTCACCTCCAGTGTCTGACACAGAGGAGGTGCTCAGGGAAGAGCTACTGAAGTTGGTCATATACCTGCTGAGACAGATGAATATAAGGCAGCATAGCCAGAGCCTGACTAGGGATGTAGGTCATAGTAGAGTGCTCCCTCTACATGTTATGTTCAAAGCTCTGGGTCTGAATCCCCAGTGCTGAAAAAATTAAAAAACAAAACAAACAAACAAACAAACAAAAACAGCTGAGCAGTGCTGGCACACACCTTTAATCCCAGCCCTCAGGAGGCAGAGGCGGGCAGATCTCTATGAGTTCGAGGCCAACCTGATCTACAGAGAGAGTTCCAGGACAGCCAGGGCTACACAGAGAAACCTTGTCTTGTAAACCAAAACCAAAAGAAAATTGCTGACTAGAAGGGCCCTTATGTAGTGTTTGGCTGTTAGGGTTTGTCCCCACCCACAGCTCTTCTTACTTGGGTGAGGGTGAGTCCTATGTCACATACTGCAGAGGTGGTAGCACCTAGGAACAGCACCGGTTGATCCAGGACAGGAATCCCCAGCTGTCAGGACCCACTATGGCCCATGGGAGGTGCAGGCTTTCCACCACTTCTCTGTGAGGAGGGAGGCTGTTGTGGCATAAACCTTGTGGTACACAGGGTTTAAACCAAGAAGCCTGAACCAGGGACTTTCCCCTCTCCTTCCCTACGGGGAACTCCTGAGATCACCTCACAAAGAGGCTTTTGGAATTCCTTTCCTGGACTCTGGTCTCCTGAAGCCAAAGACACATCACACATGAAAGCATCCAATCTCTCGAGAGTGGAGGAAAGAGTCTTGGGGTCACGCGTCTGCACTGGGGCTCCTCAAGTGTTGGTGTACAGTCCTGGACCCAGCAAGCTGCAAAGGCTCCTTATCTGGAGCCAGCTTAGGCAGGTGGGAGTGGTCTGCCCTTAGGAGGAGTGGGAGCATGGGGAGGAGGGTGAGATCCTCACTTTTAGAAGCAAGAAAGGAGAGGGAGGACTAAGGGAGAAAGGAGAACTCCTTGCTTGAAGGAGGACAGGAAGGGGAAAGAGGAAGAGTATCTGCTCATCTGAGTGGGTGGAGGAAGAGGAAAGGAGAGGAGGGAGAAGAGAGAGACAAGAAGGGTCATGGGGGCCAGGAGGCTCCTCACCTGGATGCTCTTGTGTAGCAGGCGCTTACACAGCAGCCTCAGGGACACGCGGCTGTAGTAGTGCAGCTTGGCCTCATGCCACAGAAGCATGTCTGTGGACGTGTCGTAGATGGTGTATTTGCTCATATCCTCCTTCAGGGCATTGAAGTCATGCTTCAGGTCATGGCCCACCACCAGCTTGCCTTTCAGAAGCTGCAGGATCTGTCCAGGAAGACAGGCGGCCTCACACATGTCCACCCTGGGTGCTCCAGGTGTGGTATCCCCCTTTCCCATAGTCGTGAAGATAGTTGGCGAGTAGCCACTCCTGGGGTTGCTAATTGACCTTGGGCAAATCATCTTCCCTCACGGGAGGGAAGCAAGGTCCAAAGCCCTTCTCAAAGTAGCCTTAGTCTGTGAGGATCCCTACCCTGGACTGCTCCCATGGCTCACGGGATAGGACCTACATGGACAAACAGCACATAGACTACGTCCTTTAATCTTGGCAACTCTGCTGTGGCAGGGCGAATAACCTCCCAAAAGTTATCCAGATCCCTCTGAGGAGAAACTGTGAATACATCCCTGGATTGGGGAGGGGGGTGGAGGTGGGGCTAAGGTATACATGGAACTTAAATTGTTAGCCAGATGATGATATCTAAAAAAGGGAGGTTTTCCACTGGGATTGATTGTAAGTTAGCGGGAACGTTGTAAGATCCAAACCCTAACACTGCGCAGAGAGGATGAGAAAGTTCCAGAACAGATCCCCATTATCACAGGGCTCTTAGTTTTGAAGGCTAGGGATTCTTTGAGGAGAATTTGCGGGCTGTTGGTCATTCTGAATATGAAGGAAGGACTAAGGCCAAGGTGCTCCAGCATCTTCAGAAGCTGGGAAGGAGCCCGAGGAGCCAGCCTTGCAGACCCCTTAACCTTAATCCCATCAGACCCAGGTCGGACTTCTGAAATGAAGAACATTAAGATAATAAATCCACATTGTCTTAACACATTAAGTTGGTGGGTGGGTCTGTTCAGTGACTACAAAAACTGGCCCTGTTAGGAAGGAGGCCCGGACGTACCAGGATTCTACAAAAGAGATCAGTGGAGACACACAGGAGCAAATGATTTTGCCCCAGGTGTCTCTGACCATTTTAGATATTTGCAAATTCCTTCATAGTCCTCTTAAAAACTTAATAACGAAGGCTGGAGTACGGGTCAACTGGCAGAGTGCTTGCCTAGCATTCGAGGACCCGCGTTCTAGCCCATATAAACCGAGCATGATGCAGACGCCTGTAACCTCAGAATTTGGGACACATGGAGGCAGGAGGATCAAAGCCAGCCTGAGCTACATGGAACCCTATCTTAACAGCAAACAAACAAAGGATGGAGAATGGAACTCCCATGGCTGGGGAAACCCTGAAGGAAAGTCATACACAGAGATAAGCCCAGAAAATCCAATACAGCAGGCAAATAAACTTAGACATAACTACTGCCCACTGGCCCTGACATACTGCCCCTCTACCTATCCTTGCCAGACCGCACATGCACAAGCATGGCAAATGTTACTAGTGTTTGGGCCATTTTGGAGGTGTTTCGTTAAGCCTCATCGGGGTACTGGGATTCCCATACGGGGGTTGGGGGGAGGTAGTAGCAGAGCCTGGCCACTTGCCACACAGCTGATGAGCAAGTCTGATCCAGGCTTCTAGCAGCCCAGTGGGAGAATGGACAGCCCTTAGAGTGCTCAGCCCCATGTCCTACATGTCTGGAAGACATAGGCATAAGGATAAAGGGTAAGAACCTTGGGCTTCAGTGGCCCAGAGCACGTAGTCTGGGAACACGATCTCCTTCAGACAAGGAGCCTCTGGCCTCTGAGTCAGAACTAGCTCAACCTCAGAACCTCGTTTCGTAGGCTCACCAGAGCAGTGTGATATAGAAGACAGAGAACACCAGGTGGGACTCAATGTCCCCATCATAAGACCGGAGAGTTGGACCGGATAGACGCTCTGAAAGCAGCTCCGGATGGGAGCTTAAGGTTCTCCTTTGGCAGGAAGCTATCTAGTAGAGGGCTATGATAGGGAGACCCGGGAGTCCTTCCCTCAAAAATGTGAGGAATTTCTCATGGGAGAGTCACAGACCACAGTCCCTAGGAAGGAGCTGAGGAGGAAGGACAAGGTGCCTGCAATCTCTGCTGACTTGACTCCTGGTCCTTCACTTACCTCTAGCCTGGCTTCACCAAATGGTGTGGCCCTCACCATGTGCTGAGGCGTGATCCCGCTGACTTGGGTTCTAAAATCCGTGATCTCTCCCTCAGGCCGGATGTACTTGTCATACAGGACTGCGCCATGGACGTTCACAATGCTGCAGCGGGCGAGGCCACTCACCCTTTGAGGCCGAAGTCCCACCATTTCACAGTCCATGGCTACCACCTCTGGGCTGCCTGCCATGCTCCTAGGCGACCCTCAGAAAGTCCTGGAGGATGGGGGAGTGGGGGTAGGGAAGAACCAGGGTATCAGTCAAGAACCAACAACCCTCCAGGCATCCTAGGCCACCACCCTGCCAAACTACACCCTGAGCCCTGCCCATTATCTCCAGTGCCACCTGGCAACAGAAGCTGGCCTCTTGCCAGCCTTCAGCTTCTCTGTGCTAAGGTCCCAGAGCTTGTTGGTCATGTCTGGCTGTCTCACAGAGAAGCCCCCTCCCATTGCCTCCCAGTTTGGGTGGCTATGTGGTACCTGCTCTCACCTGTCTCAGTGCCCTGGGTTCTCTTCTGCCTCTCTGTTGCCACTTCTCGGCTACTTCAGTCACTTGGGGAAGTGACTCATCTCTAACTCCAGCCTGTTTTAGTTTCAGTTTCTGGTTCATTATCAAGGGAAGATGAGGAGTGGGGGCAGGCCTTATAGGCTGGGCTGTCTCATCTCTTCAAGGTTGACAGGTAAGGGGGCTGGCAGGTTGAGTCAGGGCTGGCTGCGTCAGGCTGTCCCTCCTCTGGCCCTGCCCTCCTCCCTTTCTGATGACGTGTCTGACGTGGACGGAGTGGATTGCAACATCTTTCTTTGCTTTCTCACCCTCCACCCAGAGAATAAACATCTCTGGGATTGGAGCCTGGGGAATGTCCCACAACTTCTGGGACCTGCTGTCAGTGTGCTATTCTGTGAGGTTTTCCTGAGGACAGAGCAAGCTGTTCTTGAGACACTGGTACCATTAACTGGGTGGGCAGCAAGGGGTTTGGGTAGGAGTAGGGGTGTGGAGGAGTCTAGTTCTTGGTGGCTTCTACCAGTTTAGTGCCTCGTTGGGCAGAGACTCTACCTGGGAGTGTTTGACAAAGAACAGCAGATCTTGAGAGGGCCTCAAGTCAGGTTGTTTTCCTATTGGGTTATGGTCTCCTGGGCTGGAACTTAGAATCCTTAGCGTGGTACCTATTATTAGGTCCAAAAGGAAAAAATCCCAAGAATCCTCCAAAAAGGGCAGGCCCACTGACTTTGTCCAAAATGACAATTTCTGGACTATAGGATTTCTGGTGTATAGATCAAAGTTCTCACACGGCATTCCTCAGAAACCTGTCAGGTTTCTGCCTGTCAAAACAGTTCTGTGTTTACATACAACAGCTCACACCAGCCTCCAGGCTCCTTCAGTACCTTTTCACATGTACTCGGTCAGCACTAGTCTCCTGACCCTTCTTACTACTTCCCTGATTCCTCCACTACGCCCGCTCCCAGGCTGGTCCACCTCCCCCTTCTCCCCCACTTTCTTTAAAACCAGCAATATCCCCACCCTACCCCCTGCTTCTCTTGCTATTCTCTTCTCTAGCTCTTCCCTCCTATTGTCTCTGCTCCTGAGATGGCCCTGACCGTGGGCAGGGCAGTCTGCGTCTTTTCCTCTCTGCTCTGGACTCTTCTGGATGCCCCTGGCCTTTCTCTCATAGCTACAATAAAACTCCCCTGAGCCGCCTGTTGCTCACACCAGTCATGCAGGGAACGTTCAGCATTCTTCTAATAAACAAACTGAGGTACACACGGATCAGAAACAGACTCAGCTTCCTAAGAGGAGTTCTAGTAGAACATGTCAGGGGGAGAGTCAAAGGGAGGAAGATACGTGGATCTGCGTTCTGCTTCGGCACTTGGGGAGGCAAAACACAGAGGCGCTAGGGTTCCTTTCTCTCTGCTGGGGGGCCGGGCTTCATGCCACTCAGGGGAGAGGAAATGAAACCTAAGATAGGGGTTCCAGCCCATTTTCTCCAGGTCAGAAACTGGTTCTCAAACACCTGGGCATGGCAACCTAAAAAGTTGAAGAGATTGGGGTGGGAGTTGGGGGGGGCTAAAATGAGCCTGGGGCAGGGAATCCAGCTTAGCTCCAGACCTTCTGCAGGAGACTTAGGCATGGCTTTGTAGGACAAAGGCTTGCCCCCGGGGCAGTGCTTGATGAAGGAAACTGTCATTGCTTGTCCAAACTGTTTATTCATGTAGAATGTTAGGGATGCCTCATCTGCATGTGGAAGGACTTCAGCTGTTGTCCCTAGTGACTGATTGCCACAGTCCTCTCAGTGGAGTGTCAGGGTTAGTGGAAGTAGATTTAAATACCTTCCGTTCTCATATGAGACTTGCTGGGGTTTCTGAATCCGCTCGACCTTACCAGGTTTTCTGTCTGGTGGTACGGCCCACTGCCCCACATAGATAGTCTATATATGCTCAGATCTATGTAGAATAACAGTTCTCAGCCCGACGAGACTTGTGGTTTGGATAAGAACTTCCCAGATGTCTGACTTTAACAGACTTCAAAATCAAAAGTTTGGGTTGAGGGTGTAGTTCAGCTTGGTAGAGTGCTTAACATGCAAGAAGTCCTATGCTCAACGTCCAACACTCTATTAACCAGATGTAGTGTAAGTATGTATATCTGTCTATGTGTGTATCTATGTAACCATGACAACAGCTAATGGGGATTGGAAGATCAAGAGTTTAAAGTCATCCTTAATCATACAGCAAGTTCAAGACTCATCTGGATTACTTTGATACTATGTTGTTTTAAATAAAGCAACTCCCAGGCAGCTGTCATCTGTCCCACTGCCCCTTCCTTCCAGTCTCTTTCACACCTTTTCTGGACTGTGGCTTCTTCTCGTTTAAACCAAAGCTCTAGCTTTGCTCTGGGGCTTTATTTGGTGACTCTTCCCAGGCCCGCAAGTCTCAGATGTCCCCTTCAGACGATGTTAACCATCCATCTCCCCAGGGCCAGGACCAATGACTAGACCCTAGTGGTTCTCAAGCATCCTAATGCTACAACCCCTTAATACAGTTCCTCATGTTGTAGTAACCCCCAACCATACAATTATTTTTGTTGCTACTTCGTAACTGTAATTTTGCTCCTGCTATGAATTGTAGTGTAAATATCTGATATGCAGGATATCTGATATGTGACCCCTGTGAAAGGGTCATTTGACCCCCAAAGGGGTCATGCCCCACAGGCTGAGAAACAGCAGACTAGAGGAACCGGTTAGGTTCCTATCCCAGGCAGGAGTCCTGCCGCAGTGCTATGAAGGTACCTTTCTATATGTTCACGTCTCAGGAACTGCTTTTCTGGGAGAAAAAAAAAAATGTTTACATTCTTACAAAGCCCAAGATTACAACTTGGGGACCAATGAGTTTATTGGGCTTACTTATGGAACAGGCATTTAGAGGCTTCTTACAGAAGCCTGGAAGGATATCAAAAGAAACACACTGGTAAGTCTTCATCCAGTGTGAATGGTGGCATCCCTGTCGCTGCTTAGTGGGAGCCCCAAGCTTCCTCTGCTTATATACTTTACAATGGCCTGAGACCCCAGATCCCATGCAGTTAGGGAAGAACAGCACACAGATGGTTGCGGGAGCAGCCGAAATCTCAGATGAGGACCTGGAGACCCTCCCAGCCATGGCCCCTGGGAGGGGCGATCAATAGTCAACAACCATAACCGTAAACAGACATAGCTGATCCATAAAGATAGAGATTATTTTGCTTGAAGGACAGGATTCTACACGGGCCCGACATTCTGGAAAACTCCCCATCATCATCTGCGTGGCAGCGCCCTCTCCAGGCCTCTCTGTGCAACTGCACCCTGTCCTCTTCTTAATTAGATTATTAACTAATTGACAAGGCAGTCTCCAGCCCTATCCTAATCTATACAACAAGCACAGTCATAAGTACTGTGCATTCCATTTGCTCTCTTGTGGTTCCCCAGAGCTGGGCCTCAGCTCCCAGAACCCAGCCTGAATTATCCTGGACCTGTGTCCAAGTGTACAGTGTGTTCTGTTGGACCCAGGTACTGTTAATTAACAGACCTGAAGGAGGAAGCCCTGACCCCAGCTAGCAGGGCTCCTTTCCAGCTTCACCTGACAGCATCAAACAGCAAGCCAAGCCCACAGGCCTTGATCAGGTGACAACAAGTCACTCAGGGCAAACTTATCAGCCTTCTAAGGACACTCCCATCAGCTGCTCACCCATCATGCCTGTAGCTGACAGGAGGCAGCTACTGGATAGCTTCTTCTAACCCCACCGAGCCTGATTGGATACCGAATGGACAATTCATGCTACGGCTCTGGTATGACTTTGTGTTTCCCAAAGGTCTCTGGTCTAGGGGCTCAGTTCCCAGTGTGGTTGAATCATGAAGTAGGGCCTGGTGGGAGGAATGTGGGGGTGAATGATACACACACACCATTCACTTTCGTGAATGGAAAGTTCTAGGCCTTTGTGAACTGTATTTAGCATTGTGCAAGTGGCTCAGGGTGGTCTCAGTGTCCAGGCCTCTCCCACTTCCTGCCTTGCTGTGGTCCTTTCCACATCATCGACTACAGGGGCCCTCAGCAGAGCCCCAAAGACCAGGACCATGCTTTCCAATCACCACGGCTGTGTTTTATGTCTTAATCAAGCTCCAGCCTCAGGTGTTTTCTTATAGAATACAAAACAGACTTAAACAATTAACTGCATCAGAGGCACGTCTCCCTAGAGACAACCTGTCCAACTGTCAGGGGCAGCCCTGCTCATACACTGAAGGCCTAAAAACAGCCATATGCCTAAAAAAATGAGCAATAGGCCTGACATACATGCCTGCTAAACACAAAGTCTTGGGTCTCTGTGGAAAAACACGGAAACAGATGACTAGAAGCTATTGTAAACAAGCAGCTTTGGTGGAAAATTGCCAGGCTGAATAGTCATAGACCTTGTAAATAGGCAATCTTGGTGGATAGTACCAACTTCAATAAGGACAAGTGAATCATAGGCGGAGTCACAGTGATCTGTCCCCTGAACCTTCACCCAGTTGACACTGTTCTAGAAGATATCTGTACCCCTGAACACCTACGCTCCTTTGTCATCCCCTTCCCCATATCCTGCCTCTATGTGCATATAACCCCTGTGTGAAAAAAATAAAATCAGCCGTTTGATCATCCTAACCTCCCCTTTGTCCCCTATCCTCCAGTTCTCTCTTCCAGGTCTTCTGATCCCAGTTCAATGGCCCGTGGGACTGGGGCACCCTACAAGCTCAGCTGTCTTGAACTGAGGCCAAGGCAGGAGGATCACCACAAATTCCAAGTCGACCTCGGTCATATGATGTGACCCTTCCTCAAAGTAAAAGAGAGATCCTTGTGAACTGTTGATGAGGACGTAAACTGCCACAGCAGCTGTGGGAAAGTGACGGTTGCTTGCCGTGGATGGCATGGTGACAACTGCTGCTTGACAAAGTTCCCCAACCATCGACAGTGCAGATCAGTGAGCACCCTTCTACTTTCGTCTTTGATGATTCTCAGTGTGTTATGGAGGTCCCTTATGCTTCTTCCTTTGGGGAATTCTGTACGAGCTTTGGTAGGGGATGTGAATGTACACAATGGCAGTCTCTAAACAAAAGCATTCCTTGGAGAAACTCTGTGCCACAGTGGAACCATATAGCATAACTCTGCCTACTCCTGCAAAGAACCTTTGTGCCCTTGTTTGCAGCAAGATGGTTCCAGGAACTCTCAGGCACTTACTGCCCGCCCTGAGAATGAGAACACACAATCCAGAGAAACAATGGGCCCAGATCCAGAGTCTGAGGTCTTGGCAGTTAAGGGCAAGAATTCAGTTAATAAGTACAGAATAATTCCCACAACTGATTCTCTGGGTACGTGACTTACAAGATGAACGTGAACAAGATCTGGAATGCCCCACGAGGAGCACCTTCCGTTAGGAAGTTAGACTGGCTTGATCCCCTTCTGCCACACACAGAAGCATACATTGAAGAAATTAAGATGGTAGGCTTAATGAAAGAGTAAGATGTCAGGACTCTCGCTTTGGGGAGCACATGAGAACAGGCTCAGATTGTAAGGCACATGGGGTTGCAATAAGCTCAATGCTTATTATGCTACCTAGTACAAACACTGCATCATGGCCCTTGAGGAATTGAAATTGCTCTTACGGGTTTATTTCTCAAGACTCAGTGTCTGGCACTTCTGACCACAAGGGCTGAGAGCTTGCAGGAGGAAATGTAAAGGAGCACCTGGTGGGGTTGCTGAACCTTAGAAAACTTAGGGACTTAGATGTTTGCTGGACTTGGACTGCTTTTGTGTCAAAGAAAAATATTGTAATAAAGTTGATTACTTCTTTCATTCTAGATGTTGAAAAATTGAGCTAAAATGGGTTAAAAACAATCTGTGAAAAAAATCCTGACCTCTTGGAATCATTGCCTGCTTTCTACATTACCTGTAATTAAGCTGCTATACAAATATAGCAGGTGTAGCCTTTTAGTCAATAAATACCAGCTAGCTACCCTGCTTAAGCCTCAGATCCTGTCAGTCTCCTTCTCCAGATGACACCACACCTCCCTGGCCCAGCAACTCTCCTCCTGGAAATCTATCTAGATGACTTGAAAACAGGATAACAGAGATATCTGCATACCATATTTACAGCTATCTTATTCACAACAGCAAGAGAGGAAGTGACCTGAGAAAGTGTTGTGCAAGGACATGTGACTAACATTATATACACATAAAGGACTCTTACTCCGGAGAGGAAGGGCTGCCTTACAGGAATGGCAATGTGTGCTTACAATGACAGCACTGGGCGGGCTAAGGCAGGGTCACCTGAGCTCCATAAGGAGTTACAAGCAGCTGGACTCTATCATGAGACTGTTTCAAAAAGCAAACAAAAATCCCCCAAACAATTTCTGATGTGAAAGCATAGCTTTGGGGAGAGACCAAATGAAAGGACCAGTTCACCCACTTTTCCAATTGCACTTTATTCCTGTACCATAGTCTGGTACCACGAGCAAGCTTATTTCTCACAGTACACTTCACCCAGCTAAAAGTTCCACCACCCTTCAACTCACAAATGTTACTGCCCAGGATCAAGGCTGGCACAAGCTGCTGCTTTTTAAGGAAACAAGAGCTCACCCCTGGCGCCAGGCCAGAAGTGGTAGTGATGATTCAGCCAGCTCCCTCCTTCCCTAGCAGGGAGGAGCCAACAATCAAACAATCCATGACTAACACTTTCTGCAATCAGTGGACAGTGGGAAGTGTGGTCTCAATAGTGTCCCTCCCTTTCTGACCCTGCCTGGACTATTGTTGTCACTTTCCCAAATGCAGTGTCAGGAGGCTAATGTAGAGAGAAAAGCTAGCAGCAAGATCTGCAGAGACCTCTGAACTCCCCTGCAACCCCCTTGCCCTGGCACCCACCTCATCTGATGGAAAAGCCAAGGGAAAGAGTCCTCCTGCCTGAGCCATAGCTGCTCAGAAGTCAGGCTTGAAGAGAGCACATCCTGTTCATCACTAGGATACACTCACAGTGCTTAGACACCCCATGAGGGAGGCTCTACCCCTCTCCCCACGTTACAATGGGAAACAGGCTCAATGGGAAGCCACAGGCTTGTCTAATGTCTCCATGCTAAGTGGCAGGAATGATGAGACTGTCAGAGTATGGTGTGACCCGAGCCCTTGCCTACCAGTGCCCTAAAGTTATCCCAGACCAGTGCTTCTCAACCTTCCTAACTCTGCCACCCTTTACTACAGTTCCTCATGTTACAGAGACCCCCCCCAAAATAAAATTTCTGTTGCTACTTCATAATTGTAATTTTGCTAGTTATGAATCATAACGTAAACCCGTGTCTTCCGATGGTCTTAGGCGTCCCCTGTGAAAGGGTTGGTCAACCCACAAAGGAGTCCTGCCCCTCAGGTTTTGAGAAACACTGCCTTAGAACTCTGACTCTGGTTACCAGGTGGTTACCTCCTCCCCTATGTGACTAGGGAGGAGCACTCCTGACTCCCTGCCCTTCCTCTGCCTCCCATCTATCCTGGGGCTCCCTTGTCTCTCCCCTGGTGCTCTGGGCCAGGTCCTCAGGCCAGTACTGGTCGTCCATGTACTGTTCCACGTCAGTGCTGCTGTCAAGGTCCCTGTCCTCAGGATGAGCCTTGTCAGTGCTGGCCATTTGCTGTTCCCACTGCACCTCCACCAGCTGGTACAGCTCCATGGCTGTCATGGCATCTTCCACAGATGAGTGTCCCTGGTGACCTACCTGTGGACAGGAACAAAAATGGGCATGGACAGGTGAAATGGGCCTGACTACCACCCCAGAAGTGAAGCCAGTCTCTGAGGGTCAAGAGCACTTATCTTTGAATGGGGGGGGGGGGACTGTTATGATTTAGATACAAAGAATCCCCCAAAGGCCTGTGTGTTGTGTGCTGGTTCCTCAGCTGACAGCGCCATCTTGAAATACAGTGCTCAACTGAGGTGGGACTCGGCTTAAGGAAACACACTGTCAGGAAAGGTCCTTGGGAAGATTCTGTCTCTGCTCTTTTGTCTGCTTCATTTTCACTATGGAGTATACAGTTCCATGCTTCTACCACCGTGATCTTCTGCTAAGCACATGGACCCCATAAAACCATGAACCAAAACGATCCTTTATGTTGGGCTGGCTGCTCTTTTCCAGAACCCAGGCTCAATTCCCAGTACCTATAGGGCAGCTCCCAAACTGTCTGTAACTCCAGTCCCAGAGGATCTGATGCCCTCTTCTGGTCCCTAAGAATATGTCATGGTCATGCATGTGATACACAAACGTATGTGCAGGCCAAAGACCTACACACATTAAAAAAAAAAAAAAAAATCCTGAAGCTGAGTGATGGTGGCACAAACCTTCAATCTCAAAACTCAGGAGGCAGAGGCAGGCAGATTTCTGATGTGCAGCCCAGTCTGGCCTATACTGAGTGAGTTCCAGGATAGCCAGGGCTACAGAGAAAACCTGTCTTGAAAAACAAAACAAAAGAAAACAAAACAACAAAACAAAAAATAAAATCCCTGCTCCAGAGGTTAGAAGACGGATATGAAAACAGCGCAAACACGGGCCCCTTGCTCCAAGCCTCTAGAGCTAGTGAGTTTGAATACATCCTACGGGGATACAGGATCTGGGCAGGATTAGGTGGGCAAAGACCTACAGAGACAGCCTAGAAGAACTTGACTCTCACTGGGGAATTCACAGGGAATGAACTAAGGTGACTACAGAAGTACTGTCTGTGTGCTCAGCAGCAGGCCACAGTGCTCTCCACACCTCAGTAGCTATGGAAATCAGATGAGCTCCCTCCCTCCCTCCCAAGAGGTTCTGAACCACATACCTGGATCTTCTTGTGCAGCAGGTTCAGGGCCAGGTCCTTAAGAGAGACCCGAGCTCGGGTGAGAGAGCTGGGCTGGCTGAGGAGGTTTGGGACATAGGTGGTATCCCGGGTCTGGTTCCGAGGGTGGATGTACTTCAGGGCCTGGAAGTCATTGTGGAGTGCATGCCCCACCACCACCTTGCCCTTCAACAGCTTAAGGATCTGAGCGGAGAGAGGAGGCAGGAAGACCCCAATGTCAGGCAGGAACACACCTGAGCTCCCTTAGTTATCAGAAGTGCATGGATTCCCCCCACCCCCACCAGAGGCAGCAGTGGGAAAGGGAGGGGAGAGTCTATGAGCCCAGGGGACCATGATGCTCCAAGTTTGAATACAAACTTGTCGTAGCAGCTGCAAAAGGAATACTATCTGTACCATTCCAGGGAACAAATGTGAGGGTCAAAGATGCATGCATGTTATGTATGTATGTATGTATGCATGTATGTATGTATGCAGGCATGCATGCCAACCAGGTCTTTGAGTTGAGAGGTCCAATCAGCTTTGCACTGGCACAGACACTTAGCTGTAAGACCTTCTCAGTCCCACTGCCACCCAGGTCTCAGCTCAACAGCCTTCCCTGAAAGACTCCCATGATACTCATCCACCTAGGAGCCCTGGGCCCTCGTTCAAGTCATCCATAATTTCTAAGTATGGATTTGGCTTTTTCACACTTTACACATTTGGCTCTTGGGATGCTCTATCCTCCCTTCCTGCACCATAAGCTCCACTTGACTTGACCAGTGGTGCTCAGCCAGGGCACAGTATTTACAGATTTGCTTTTGTTTGTTGAGGTGGTTCTTTTGAGACAAGGCTCCCTCTGCAATCCAGGTTAGAACTTAAATCAATCCTCCTACCTCAGCCTCTCAACTAATTCATTTTCTGATCAATAAGGACCCACTGAATGAAACCAACAGAACTATGCCTGGCACTGGTTAAGAGTTAAGGAGAAGCCCTTGTTGGTTCTAAAGGAAACAGTTCCTCGCTCCTGTGTGCACTGGTTCCTCCTGCCTTCCTTCCAAACCTGCTCTGCAGCTCTGTTTGGGCACATCCTGCTCCTCCCTGCCCCGAATCTTCCTCACACTCAGGGAAACAGGGCTAAGGGCCTGCTAACACCTGGCCTTCTGAGGCCTACCTGTACCAGCATGGAACCCAGTTTTTAAACCCTGAATAAGACGCATGTAGACTTTTTATGGGATCACCCTGGTCTCCTATCTGACCTGCTATCAAGAAGGAAAAGAGGCCGGGCAGTGGTGGCGCACACCTTTAATCCCAGCACTTGGGAGGCAGAGGCAGGCGGATTTCTGAGTTTGAGGCCAGCTTGGTCTACAGAATGAGTTCCAGGACAGCCAGGGCTATACAGAGAAACCCTGTCTCGAAAACAAACAAACAAAAAAAGGGGGGGGGGGGAGAGATCAAGCCTATGCTACACTAGCCTAAGTGAACACAAAGAAAGTGAGCCTGTTCCAGGGATCAGCACCAACCACAAACATGGATGGGAGGGGTCAGAAATGGAGGGCTCACCACAGGCGTACCTTCCTACTGCTTCTATTCTTGATCAAGTCTTTCCAAAGCAATGCTCTGGGTATATGGTATGAGTCTTAGGGTTTCCATTGCTGTGGTAAAACACCATGACCATAAGTGGGGAAAGGGCTTATTTCACCTTTCAGCTCTATCACTGAGGGAATTCAGGGAAGGAACTCAAACAGGGCAGGAAGCTGGAGGTAGGAGTTGATGAGGAAGTCACGGAAGAGTACTGCTTACTGGCTTGCTCAGTCTGCTTTCTTATAGACCACAAGCCCAGAAGTAGCATTGCCTACAGTAATCTGGGCCCTCCCACATCAAGAAAGTTCATCCAAGACTTGCTAACAGGCCGGTCTGGTGGGGACATCTTCTCAACTTTAGTTCCTGCTTCCTAAATGACGTTGGCTTATGTCTAGCCAGCACACTATGACAAAGATCACAAGATGAGGTTTCTCAGTATTTCCCAAACCTTCCTGATCCCAATAACCCAGAGACACTAAAAAGTAGTTCTGTTCTAATGCTTGTTTTGAGAAAATGAATTTGTTCCAATACAACTGTGATAGGACGCAACCTCAGAATGTGAATTTCACCTTTGTGTCTGCATAATTATACACCCGAATAAATGATACATGGACGCAGAAACCTGCTGCCAGCTAAACAGAACAGGAGCACACAACACTACGCATCTCCACCATCTGCCAGCAACTGTTCTGTTTGCTTGGGCGCTGAGCCACACTAGTCTAATCCAGGGTCAGACTCAGAAACTTCACCCCACTTGACACAGCCGCAGCGGCGTCCTCCTGACCTTCCTTCCATGAGCCATGTCAGGCCTTTCCTAATCATGGCTCTGGTTACCCATTGCACTTCCTCCCACAGGCAACACTGGAATGCCAGTTTTTATTAGGTCTCTCTTTGTTTCTGTGGCAGCACCAGGCTTTTGAGTGCTGTGCCTAAACTCCATTTCCTTATAAAAAGCCCAGTGCCATAGAGCAGGTGTGGAGGGCCAGGAGTCAGTGTACAGTTGAACACGGCACAGAGTCCTGAAGATGGGGACTGCAAACCTTTATATTAATAAGAGTTCCCCTTACCAGCACCAGGCATTGTTCTGTTGCTATTTCCCAACTGGTGATTAATTAACCTTGAGGCCTATTTATAGGGCAAGCTTGCTTAACCATGATTTTTCGACAACCATGTCAGAGCCCTAGAGATCTAGGGGAACAGTCTTCATGGAAGACCCTGGGGCAAGGCTTCTAGTCAATTTATAAGGCTTTCACTATTTCCTATAGCCAAATGCCTTTGCAGACTCCTAATATATAAGGGAATTCCAATCACTAATCATTTCCCCAAGCACTGAACCATAAGGAAACGGAACAAGACCATAGACAAAGTTCGTAGATTCCGAACACTGTGTAAGTTATCATGCCCATACCTGTTATATAACCTGTCTACAGGCAGTCCCTTGCCTACCAGCTTGGCAAACCTTCAGAGTGGCAGCACCTGAATTTTATGTTAACCCATTCTCTGGAAAAGGAACTGCATATTTGGATAAGTGAAGTGACTTCTCAAGGCCCCTCACTCCCCAGTCACAAAGCAGCCCCTCTCTCCCCAACCTGTCACTCTGGCCAAATAAGACCCATGGTGCTTACCTCCTTCTGGGCCACCTGAAAGGGGATAGCCTTGTGCATGTGCTGGCGGGTAATGCCGCTCCAGCGAGTGCGGTAGTCCACAATGGGCATTTCAGGCCGGACGTACTTGTCATAAAGAACATCACCACTGTAACTCACCACAGAGCAGCGGGCTAGCTCACTCACCCGCCCTCGGGGGCCTGTACCCACCATCTCACAGTCAATGGCCACACACTTGCTGGGCCCAGACCTTGGGGCTTCTCTGGGGACAGGCCTTTTGCTGCATGGGACATCGCTGCCAGATCTGGCCTTGGGACGTTGCCTCCTGTTGCCTGAAGCCTTTGTACCGGCTGCTGGCATCTGTGATGGTGAGGGCAGAGGACAGAGTCCTGGCCCTGGTGCCATGCTCAACAGCTCCTGCTCCTGAAGCAAGGCCTTTCGGGCCATGAATCGCTGGTGCTGCCGGCTTCTTCTCTTGTGTCTTCTCCGAACCACATCCTTGGTATTCAGGCTGGTGAGAGATGGACACTGAGTAGACTCAGGGACTTCCCTGCTAGCCATGGCCACCATGCTAGCCAGCTCACAGGTAGGGGTAAGAGACGCTCTGGAGGCTGTCTGCCAACGGGGCAGTGTGCTGAAGAGAGAGCACATAGGAAGAGGGGTTGGGAGGAGGATGCCAGGGCATCCTTCCTCTCATCTGCAAGCACTTGACTGAAACTCACATTCCTTAACCAAGAGCTACACTCAAACACTGCACATGCATCCCCTCAGCAAGTGTCACATGGAATATTCTACCTCCCACCAACACCACAGAGTATCATCACCCTTACTGTACAGAAAAGAAACGAGGCCCAGAAGCTCAGCAGCTTGAGATGACATCTGATAGGAACCCAGAGTTCATGCTCTGACTCAGTGGTGTGATAAGTATGGATACAGGGCAGCAAAAGTTACAGAAACAGAGTCCAGCCAAGCAACTCACACCGAAAATCCCCAAATCTGTAGAACAAGGTTTAACCTGGGTCTTTATAAACTGTTGTGCTTCCTGTCTGTCTTTGTCCATCTCTCTCTTCCCCCAACCCCTCACACACAGTAAAGCTCACAAGCTCTCTACCTCTTTCCTCCAGCAAAGATGATTTCCTACATCAGAAGGCCAGCTGCCTACATCTGGGCCAGAGCTGCCTCCATTTGGACTCACCGCTGTTCCCAAACCACACCCCTCCACTGTCCTCAGACCCACCTCTGTATCACTGAATGCTCTTCTGGAATCCCTGAATCTCCCCAGTGTTACAAAGAGGTTCTCTGGGGTCCCAACTGTGCCAGGTGCTGGACAGTTACAAAGATGGATCCTGGGCTGAGAAGCTTGGTTTGATCAGACACAGAATCGCAGCAGATGGTGTGCTGGTTAGACACACAGGAGGAAAACAGACTAAGAACTGCAGACGATTCCTAGAAGTCACTTCCGAGTAAATGGGGGAACAGTAAGCCTACAGGGAAGAGGGAGTGGGTAATGGAAACACCAGGGATGAAGGCCTGACAAATAGCCTGATGTTGAAGCAAAGAGGCCACCAGCAACCTGAGGTCACCGTATAAAGTATGCAGTGGGTTATACCTGGGGAGACTGTTTCTTCCTATTACCACCTCACCTTCTGCCACCGCCTTTATCACCTTACCGCACACTGGTATCTTCAGCCTAGTGCCTGCTGGTCAAGTGAGGGAGACCAAGGCACCCAGGTGGGCCAGTAAAATGTGGACCAAGCAGCACTGATCTAGCACTGTCTATGAGGAGAGCAAAGAAAGTCACCCTGTGTACTGTAATACATTGGATTTTACCCTCCTCAGACAACAGTCTTCCTCCGAGCTCCTTCAAAAGAGCAAGCTGCAGAGCCCCACTGTGTTCACTGTATCTCTCTCATGGCAGACTTGCTTTCGAAGCCCAAGCTGGGCTTCTGAGTGACAGGCCTGGAGGGTGCTACAGAGCTCAAAGTCCTCCTAACCATAGATCAATAGGACTAACAGGGACTTGAAAACCTGGGCAGTCACCAGGAAGAAAAAGAATTAAGAAGAGCCTGGGAGAAGGAGATGCAGTAGGACTTCAGATGGATCGGGTGGGAAGAGCGTTCCGTAAAGAGAAACCTGACAGGCACAGGGCTAAGAGCCAGGGAGAGAAGGCAAAAAACTTGGTGCAGCCTGTAAACAGCTAGGTAGCAGGGGCACGGAGGCAGGTGGAATGGAATGGTGAAGGATACGGGGTCACTGGAGGACTGCAGGGGACATCACAAGACCTCATCAGAGGATGAGGTCAGACTAGGAGCCCAAGCAATATTATCAGAGTGATATGTCATATGCTTGTGGCACTATTAGGAGCCGTGGCCTTGTTGGAGGGAGTGTCACTATGGGCGTGGGCTTTAAGACCCTTGTCCTACCTGACTGGAAGCCAGTCTTCTCCTGTCTGCCTTTGGATGAAGATGAACTCTCAGCAACTCCAGCCCCACATCTGCCTGGGTGCTGCCATGTTCCTGCCATGATGGTAATGGACTGAACCTCTGAACCTGTGTGTGTGTGTGTGTGTGTGTGTATGTATGTATGTATGTATGTATGTATATTTGGTTGATGGTTAAGGTTAGGACTTTGAGCTCTGTAGCACCCTCCAGGCCTGTCACTTGGAAGCCCAGTTTGGGCTTCTGAAGCAAGTCTGCCATGAGAGAGATACAGCAAACACAACCGTGGGAGAAAGGCAGGCGCAATAAAGTCCCCGAAGCTACCCAAAAGCTTACCAGACCAATTTAAAAAAAAAAAAAAAAAGTACGAGGACAGCTAGCTGAGGCAGTGGACGCTCAACGTCCCCGCCGTCCTCTGAGGCCCACCAGCCCCGAATCGGGCCAGGACTAGGTGAGGCCGCACCCGGGACTGGCTGCACACCACCCTGCCCGAGAGCCACGGGACGCTGGCGACAGGAATCGGAGGCCCGGGACTCCCTGTGGCGGTCCCCTAGCTCACCTGAAGACCCGGCCGCACTTTCCCGGCCTTCACGTGGAACCTTGCCGGCTGCGGAAGCAGCTTGCCCGGACAAGCCCGGCTTCGGCTGCCTGTCTATTGGTTCGTTGGGGGCGTAGCACCCGCCTTAGGACTCCTCTGATTGGTTGATCCTGCCCCGACTAGGCGTGCCATCCAGAGGGGGTGGAGTTACCACCGGAGGAGGGCGTGGCCTGCGCCGGAGTGGGCAGTGTTTAGGAGGCTAGTTAGAAACCAGAATGGCACGTCCGGTTTCTCACCGACGCCTAAGTGAACTTTAACCTTCAAAGACCTAACGCGGTGTCAGGTGGTGGTGGCGCACGCCTTTAATCCCAGCAATTGGGAGGCAGAGGCCTGCGGATTTCTGAGTTCAAGAGTTCAAGGCTAGCCTAGTTGTCTATGTTTTTTTTGTTTTTTTTTTTTTTTGAGACCGGATTTTCCGTAGCTCAGGCTGTCCTCTCAGTTTCTTTTTTTCTAGTGTCAAGTTCACATAATGTCCTCACGTTTTCTGTGTAGCTTTGAATGAATTTGAACTTCTGATCCTCTTGCCTCTGACATCTTAGTGCTGGGATTACAGCATTTCGCCCATCTTAAGTATTCCTTTGTGATATTTAATTCATATACTCATTTCCCTATGACAAGTTTTATTTTTAAAGGGATGGGAGAGTGGCCTCAGGAGCTAAAAAGATGCTTTGTAATCCTGACAACCTGAATTTGATCCCTGAATCGTCTTAGCCAATACAGCGCTGGGCGTGGTTGCTCATACCTTTGATCCCAGCCCTCAGGAGGCAGAGGCAGGTAGATCTCTGAGTTCCAGGCCAGCCTGGTGTACAGAGCAAATTCCAAGATAGCCAAAGTTACTCAGACGAGAGGGAGAGGAAGAGGGAGAGAGGGAGAGATAGAGGGAGAGGGAGGGAGGGCAGGCGAGCCAGATGCAATCATGTGTATTTTGTGATCCCAGTACTCCTACAGTCAGATGATACATGGAGACAGAAAAACTGAAGCTCTCTGGCCAGCTAGGGTAGGCAGAAATTAGATACCCCAATCAACGAGAAGCTCCCGGAAGTTTTCCTGTACGTGTGTGCTCAGTCCCTGCCCCTATACACACACACACACACACACACACACACACTAGCACACAAAATAGGTTTTTAAAAGTAAATTTAAAAAGGGAAAGCTAGCCAGGCGGTGGTGGCACACGCCTTTAATCCCAGAATTTGGGAAGCAGAGGCAGGTGGATTCCTGAGTTCGAGGCCAGCCTGGTCTACAGAGTGAGTTCCAGGACAGCCAGGGCTACACAGAGAAACCCTGTCTCGAAAAACCAAAAAAAAAAAAAAAAAAAAGAAAGCTAGAGGAGCTCCTAGGCCCCAGAAACAAATCTACTATTTTGCTAAACTGACAGTGTCAGACTGCCCTTAAAGTTTGTATAGTCATACATTCGACTGGTGCAACCCCAGCCCTCATTAGAGAAGTTTCTTTGTGCCGTGGGCAGCCCTTAACACTCACAACTGGTCCAGCTGTAAGTGAGCGTCTCTGGAGTGTTCAGCCATAGAGGAGACATCTGTGGCCCAGCCCTTCTCTTAAGGCTCGAGACCATCTTGGAAGACTGGACAGAAAGATTGTAAGAGCCAGAGGAGGAGGAGGACTGGGGTCATGTCCATGTCTCCTGGACAAGACAGACTGCTGCACTCTTGACTTCACAGGAGCTGGGGCTACCTGCACAGGATTGACACAGTCACCATGTCATGAGCATGGAGCCTGGAGTGGTTCACAAGCCCTCCCCATCCTTGGCTACTGACAGCTGATGGTTGCTGGGGGAGGGAAGAGTCAGGCTTTCCTGGATGGATTGACAGGATGCAGGATGTTGATAGGTCGACCTGGCTCCAGTGGATAGTTTGCTCCACATCTGTGCAAACCTGGGCAGCACCGACTGGCATCGGCGGGTTGGAAGGGAGAGGGTGGGCAGTAGATCTAGCAAGAGTGGGAATGAATATGTTTAAAGTGCATTGAATGTTTATGTGTTTAATTGTCAAAGAATTAAGAGATATTAAAAAAATAAAGTTAGGGCTGGAAGGATAGCTCTGCACGGCCATCAGAGGCTAGGCTCTCAACCAAAAAGACACAGTAGAAAATAGCATTTTAAAGGAAAGCTAAATTAACGCCTATCATTTGTACGAAGCAGTGGGCCTCGTTTGTCTTGGTTTTTCAAGACAGGGTTTCTCTGTGTAGCCCTGGCTATCCTGGGACTCACTCTGTAGACCAGGCTGGCCTCAGAAATCTCAGAAATCTGCCTGCCTCTGCCTCCCAAGTGCTGGCATTAAAGGCGTGAGCCACCACACGGCTGATGTGTTCATACCTGTACATGATGCACTTAGATCTTACTCTTTACCCTCTCTCGTCAACCCATCCTCCTTGGTATCCCCTTCTTTCACATAAACCCTCATAGATATGCCCTTTTTTTCTCTCAAAAGGAATAAACAGGTGTGCAAACAGGATATGAGTATAGGTGTCCATGGCCCTGGGCCCTATAAGTCAGCAGACCAAGGCGTGTTTTTCCTTCTTGGGTCAACCTATGCCCCAGGAGGGCTATTTGGAGGAATTCTAGACTGCTCAGCTTGAGGATGGGCTGGACTTCTAAGACCTTAGAGAGGGACGGAACCAAATTTTAATTAGCAAGCCATTTGTTCCAGTCGATCTATTCGACAGTGGAGTGGATTGCCAAGGCACCGGAGAATGCGAATCCGAACGGTTCTTCTTTTGTCAGAGGCCGGAATGGGAAATCCATGAGTTTCAGCTCATTGTATGGGGAGGAGAGATTCTTTATAGAAAGCCTTTCCAGAACTCAAAATGGTGGGAGAAATTCTTAGCCAGTGTAGTTTTCTTAGAGCACTGTGGGAGGGTAAAGGACATCAGTCTGTTCAAAGAGTCTTTCGTGTACTTTTGAAAAGGGACAATGTGGTGGGCATGGTGACCGGCCAGGGATATGTTGGGAGCCACTGTGTAAAGAAAGGAAGAAAAGATGCCATGCTGGGTAGTAGTGGCACATGTGCCTGTACCCCCCAACACTTGGGAGGTGAGGGGTACAAACTCATCCTTGGCTACACAGCAAGTTGGGAGCCTCCTGGGTTACAGGTAACCTGTCCCCAAAACAAAGTAAAAAGCAATGGGCGAAGCTGAAATCAGAATGGTTCCACTGTGGATTTTTGGTTACTTTCCTTTGGCAGTTGGGTTTTGTTGATCTGGGAATGTTTTGGGCCTTTTGTTTTGGGATCCATTTATTTTGTATGTGTGCAGGTGTGTGCATGCTATACAGGGGGTGTGGGAGTCAGAGGACAGCTTATGGAAGTTGCTTCTCTCCTTCCTCCACGTGGGTTCTGGGGATCCAACTCATGCCGTCAGCCATGGCAGCAAGTACCTGGACCTCCTGAGCCATTTCACTCACCTGTATTACTAAGAGTCTCATGTAGCCCAGGTTGCCCTCTAAGTTGCTATGCAGACAAGGATGACCTTGAATTTCTTGTCTCTGTCTTCCAAATGTTAAGGCTATAGGCATGTGCTACCAAACTCAGTGTATTAGATGCACAGGGCGGAACTCATGGTGTCCTGCATGCAAGCATTCTACCAACACAGCTTTGTCTTCAGCACTCCTATATTTTATGGTGTGTGTATGTATGTGTGTCTGTGTCTCTGTGTGTGTCTGTGAGTGTCTGTGTGTGTCTCTCTCTCTCTCTCTCTCTCTCTCTCTCTCTCTCTCTCTCTCTCTGTGTGTGTGTGTGTGTGTGTGTGTGTGTGTGTGTGTGTGTGTATAAGATAACTCAAAGGAGTGTTTCTCTCTGTCTACCATGGTCCTGGGTGTTCGACTCTGGTTCAAGAATGACGGGAAGCACATTTACCAGCTGAGCCATCTCACTGGCCTAGAAGAAACATTTAAGATGTCAACATTTTCTTAAGCATCTTTTGTGACTACTTGGATTATGACAAAATTATTAGCAAACAAAAAGGAGGTCCTAGGCACTCGTGACATTTAGCACTTTGATGGTTTGATGGCAGGGACCATTCGCACTTTGTAAGGGGAGCTACTAGGCTCACTCTCCCAACCCTGGAGTGAGAACATCTGTCCTTCCAGAAGGATTGAAGCTTTTCCATAACAGAGACCCTGATCAAACCCCGCCTCTGGGGACCTCTTCCTCGCCATCTTTTCAATCAGGAAGCATGAATTGATTCCCCAGCACCACCTGAAGCAGGTGAGTTTGGAGTTCTGTTGGGAGAGGCCGTGTGAATAAAGTCACGGAGTGATTTAGTCCCCCAGAGCTTCTCACAGCACATCTTGAACTTGGTCCTGCTTCTGGACCTTTGCTGTCACAGCACTTGGGAGGTGGGGGCAGGAGGGTCAGAAGTCCAAGTTTACCGTTAGCTACAACAGCCAGAGAGAGAGGAAGACAGGACAGGAGACCTGACGCTTTGCTTTCGCAAATGATTATACACAATGTGCTGTCCTACCTCCATGTGGACCCATTCTGAGACAAACTGGGGTCCTGTGGGGATGCCCCTGATGGTGGACTGGGGGACGATCTGAAAGGGAATGTTCATCTGTTCAGCTTTCAGAGTGATGGTTCTTTATATGTCAGGGCCATAGGCAGTACCTGATTGGACTTACTGAAAAACAAGGTGGGACCTAGCAACTTTGTGTTGCTGGGGATAGAACACGGGGCCTTATCACATACTATGCAAGCACTCTACCACTGAACCACACACCCAGCCCATCAGGACAGGCTAACAAGATGTTTAGCAGTGATCCAGAACCAGGACAGAGTTAGAGGGACTGAAGGGGACACGTGTAAATCATTTAATCACCTTACACAGCCGCCCCTTCCAACAGCACTCCAAATTTAACGGTGGCTGGACTTTGAACCTAGATATTTGAGGTACCATTATACTTCTCCCATCTCCTGAGAATGTGCAACCCAGGTTAGTATCATACTATTATTTTTATCATGGACCATTGGATGAATGCACGACCAGGGTAATTCCATATGCAGAATTTTAATCTCGCTGTTGAGTGTTGTGTTCTAAAGCATGTCTTTTCCACGTATTAAACCAATCCTTAAGTCAGTGGTCCTCAGTTTCGACTGATCCCGAAGAGCTAGAAACACTACCAAACGTTTGGGACACAGCCAAGATTCTTATTTTGCAGTCTGGGTAGGTTCTTTGACCCATCCTACTGGGAGCAGCCGCTAAAGAACCGGTACCCAAAAGGATCAGCAGAGGGCGCTACCGCCCTGCATATTACGGGAAACGTGCTGCTAGGCGATCCGCAGAGATAAGCTGCGGACCCTGGGAGGAGATGCTGGTGGACTTAGAGAGCCGATCTGATCCGACCTTTGAGTCAACGGCCCCTGTGTGTTCTAGACCTCCTAGAACGTCACCTGACTTTAGAAAGTATTGTCCATTTTGCCAAGTAACTAAGAGGCAAGTTGCAACCACTCTAAACCTTGATTTGTGTCTGTAAATGAGGAGAGGTTTGGCCAATCTCTATATTTTTTTAAGTTATATATTGATTGCCTTGAAATAGACATGGTGCTGCTCTGGGGAAAGGGGGAGGATTAGTATTTAAATGGGCTGATAAAACTGCATGCAAAGAGAGGCAAGTAGTTCTCACTTATTTTGACTTCAAAGTAAAACCAGCGGCTTAGGCTGCCTATGACAAGGAAAACTGACAAAAGAGACCCAAATGCCATCATGTGTTATGACACCTCCCCCTTGTATAATCATCTTAACAAACTAACTAGAGAGACGGGATCAGTTACACATGGCAGTTGAGACATTTGAAGCTCAGAGATGGCAAGTGCCTGGCTCGGAGCCACACAGCGATGAAAGTTGTGGAAGGCAGCTTGAAACTGAGGTGTTTGATTTTGGAGTCGAGTCCCCTTTCCTCTCATCAGCTCTGTGCAATCAGCTCTGTGCAATCAGCTCTGTGCGTTCTCTCTCTCTCTCTCTCTCTCTCTCTCTCTCTCTCTCTCTCTCTCTCTCTC
>NW_021620849.1:1187253-1247953 GCF_004785775.1 Grammomys surdaster | reverse complement strand
CTCTCTCTCTCTCTCTCTCTCTCTCTCTCTCTCTCTCTCTCTCTCTCCACACTAGGGTAAGTGCATGTACGCACTGCCGCTTGCAGGTCCAACACCTGCTGAGTGACCCAATTTATAGACTTCTCAAGTGTGAATGAGATTTTTCAATAGGACTGGCTGCCTACTGGCAGCGTTGGAGCAAGGAGAAACTCAAGAGGCTGAAAACTGGAAGGAGCCATACGTAGGAGGGGAGGTGATGGACGAATGACGTGATCCAGTTCAGAGAGGCTAAGCCCCTTTCCTGAAGGTCGCACAGCTTCCAAGGGTTAGTTATTGTCCCGCTGAGCTTAGTCAAAGGTTACGTTTTCATGGTTTCTAAAAGCGCATGGCTCCTGAGCCAATCTAAGTGTAAGATGCTGTAGCATGCTCTGCTGCATGGGTCAGGGATGACAGTGGGACTCAGAAACAGAGAAGGCACTTGAGTTTATTGCTCAGAAATTTATTTTTTTTACCAAGGGTGTTAACATTAGGACTTACGGCAAGGTGACCTCCAGGCAGGGCAAGATTAGGTACCACACTTGCTTAGCATGTGCAAGGCCCTAGGTTCTATCTCTAGTACTACAAAGAAGAGAAAAAGAAAGGAAGGAGAGAGGGAGGGAGGGAGGGAGGGAGGGAGGGAGGGAGGGAGGGGGAAGAAGGGGAGAAGAGGAAGGTCAGGGAGAGAGGGAAGAAGGGGGAGGGAGGGGAGGCAGAGAGTAGGAGAAGAGTGGAGGAAAAGAGGAAGCCAAGTAAAGGCACAGAAGGGCTCAGTTAGTACAGTGCTTGCTTCTCTCGTGTGAGGCTGTAGGCTTGTTCCCCGAGTATGGTTGTGCTCATGCCCGTAATTCCAGCACTGAGGATGGAAGCAGGAGGATCAGGAGTTCAAGATCACCTTCAGCTACATAGGAGAATTTAAGGCCAGACTGGGCTACATGATAGCCAGAAAAAGGACGTTTGTGCATGTGTGTAAGTGCGTGTGTGTGTGTGTGTGTGTGTGTGTGTTTGTGCTAGGAAGTGTTCTCTATCTTTTCTTTCTTTCATTTTTCGACAGAGGTTTACTATGTAGACCAGGCTGTCCTTGAACTTACAAAAATCCACCTGCCTCTGCTTTTCCAGGTGCTGGAATTAAAGCACATTTGTGGGGAACTGACTACTTTTGCCATTAAGGTGGCCTCCAAGCACAGGCTGGGGACAGGGCTTCTGAAATTCTCTTTATTGGCAATTAGGAAGTTGTATCTATACCCTTCCTTCCCAGGCAGGCACAGACACTCCAGGCCAGCCAGGACCCGGTAGCCTCCATGCACCTGGACCCTGAGGTTAGAAGTACATGCTCCCGTTCTGGTGCACACTGTCATCTTCCCTCTGTGCGCCTTGGGTGGTGGTCTGTCACGAAGGAGGAGCTCGCGGGATGAATGAGGATCTGCAGGTGCAGAGCAGCAGCCCACCACTCCCTGAGGACAGGCATCCTGTCCCCCGTCCTTGTTTCAGGAGCAGTCCTTCTGAGGTGTCTTTGGCTGAGGTGTGAGAGAGATGATATTCTGGTAGTTTCTGGAGGTGCTTGCTAGGGAACATAGAAGGCAGGAAAAATATATCCAGA
This sequence comes from Grammomys surdaster, assembly GCF_004785775.1. Taxonomy (NCBI): domain Eukaryota; kingdom Metazoa; phylum Chordata; class Mammalia; order Rodentia; family Muridae; genus Grammomys; species Grammomys surdaster. The sequence continues at coordinate 1,246,338 of NW_021620849.1, read as the reverse complement.
AATGGGGCTCCCTCCACTCCCCACAGCTGCTGAAGTGACCAGCACCATGTGGCAGACTGGGACTTGTTGTTGGATACGGAGACACAACAACAAAATCACTAGTCTTCCAGACGGGGCTGGCCATGGTCTTGCCATCTGCCAGACACTCCTATAGGGAAGGGAAGCTTTTGTGCCCCTTCCCTGTACTTTGCCTATAGTCTCATTGCACTCTGCCCTCCCCTGATCAGACACCTAAGAATTCCCTAGAGTCTCTGCTCAAAATTGGGGAGAAATAGTTTTCTTTACTTTTACTCCCCCACCCCCAAGTGTTCTATTTTCCACCCTGAACACACGTCCTTTAATCATAGGGGAATCTTATTTCTCACGGGAAGCAGGTGGACAACTCGTTTCTCTGTATCTTCTTCATCCATTATAAAAGCCTGTACCATCACAGAGAAAAGATTTATATTAAAAAAAAAAAAAAAAAGCAAGCCAGGCAGTGCCTAGCCCAGGCTGCTTCTCCCATTCCCAAGAGTCCCCAGGCCCCAAGATAAACATCCTCACTGGACTCGTGAGTCACAATTCAGAGTCAAGTGGGAGAGTGGGCCGGGGAGTAGGCTGTATGGTTAATTGCCCTTTCACGATGCTGATAGAAGGTAGGCGAGGGCCGCACTGCCTGGGCCGGCCTCTAATTGCACGGGCAGGGCACATCCGCTCCTTAATTAGGAAAAGCCACAATATCCTGGCAGCTCCAAGAGCTCATGGCCCTAATTGTATTTCGGAGGCAGATGAAGGATAATTAGTCTTCCCGATTGGTGCTTTTAATTCTTTTGCCTTTTAATTGCTAGCTCTTCCTCTTTGCTCCACCCCTCCCCCCATTTTTTTTTTTGATGCATTCTGTTCATCTAGACTGGGGAAGAGCTTGCCTGGACACGGGAGAAATTCAGAGACAGATGAGGTGGGAATGTTTGGAGAAGGTTCTCGGGACTCACAGCTCTACACAGGCCTAACTGAACTGAGTTCCTTGTGGAGGATGCAAGGGACTGTGTCATCCACAGTCTGAGCCGGGGGCCACTCTGAGGTTCAGAGCCTGCCTCAGTGCATACTAAGGAACAAGTCTGAGCTGCTGAGTGGGTGGTAAGAGAGGCTGATACTTACAGCATTCCTGGGAGAAATGGGACTGTCTTAGGGACCTTCGAATGACAAGAAACATACTAAAGGACAGGACAAGATTTCAGAGAGACTCTCAGAAGCCATGTGTAGACCACTTTGCAGACTTAGATTTGAACACCACTGACTCAAACACCACCAGCTGAGTCACTGCCCGATGCTAAGCTCCCTGAGCCAGTGAGAGTTTTTACTAACTAGACTGGCAAAACAGTAGCAAAGAGGCAGAGTCCAGAGACAGAGCAGCAATGTGTGGGGTGACTGGGGCCAATCCTTTCCCATTGGTTTTCTCCTTATAGATCCAGTGACTATAATTTTGGACTGAGGGTGGGTGGTTCAGGTTCTCTGAAATTCTTAAACTCTGGCTTTTCTCTGAGTTGGAGAAAGATGTCCAAACCATTGCTACAGCCTCAGATGATAGAATCTTGCAAAAGTGACCTGCTCTTTAGCCCCCACTAAGTGTCACTCCCCACTTCTCGTTTTTTTTTTTCCTCTGAATTTAGAGCTGTCCCCTTAGCAACCCTAGTTTCCATGGTTTCCTCCATGACAACCATCCCCAAACCCCTCCTCTCTTTTACTTCATGACAGTAATGGGTGATAGGAATCCTCAGTATGGCCACTCCACGTAACCATGGAAACAATTAATTGAGCCTTCATGTATCTTTTGTGAGGCAGGCTGGAGAATATGAAGCTTTAGATATGGGGGATGAATCTGAGGTGGGGGTGGGTACAGGACCTGAGCTATCATGGTCATACAGAAGTTGGGGGGCTTTTCTAGATATGCTCCAGGAAGGTTTAGTCTTGAGCCTCTGTTTCAACCACGACTAACCTCTGGGGAATCAGCGTCCCTAATACAGGGGTATAGTACAGTCTGTCACTGCAGCCCAAGGTCCCAGCACAGGGTGGGAGGTAGGGAAAGGAGGTGGCCCTTCATGTCAACATCCTGCTCAGGTGTCCGTGTACTCCCAAGAACTAAGGGGAGACAAACTGAGGAGACTATATACTCACGTTCAGGCTGTCGTCAGAATATGTGTCCAAGATGAAGAGGATCTTCAGTGGGCTCCCCTGTCCTCTCTTTTTTCCCCTGAGGAGTGGAAATACACAACAGCATTTCAGGGCTTGGAGCAGAGAGAAAGGAAATAAACCGTGAACAGCCCAAGTACGGCTCCACGGGCTCAACTTGGCACCTACCTGTCCGTACCCTTCCTAGGAAGTGATCCGTCCGCTCGCTCGTCTCCTGTGTTAGGGTCATTGTCTCCGTCTGTCCTTGGCCTGCTCCTTGCAGGTGAGAGGGCACTTCTCTCTTTCTCTCTTCCACTTCTCCATCCCACCCCCACCAAAGTTTCCCAAACCCTCGCACTAAAAGACCAAGTCTGTATCTCTAGAGATCTCAGACCCCTGCACCTCCTGATGTACTGATACCTAAAAATAACCTGTACTGGCTTGGAAATAGATTGATGATTCATCAAAAGATAGGAAAATACAGAACAGTGTAGTCTGCGGATATGCTCAGGTGAGGCACAAACAGCTAGGCAGAAAAGTTGATTCAGGGGAAATCAAGTGTGATCTCAATTGGCTAAAGCAAAATCCTCATCCTGGGTTCCAGAATTCAGAACCTGTCCTTTGCTCCTGGATAAAACTAAGGCAGATTCAATCATTCTGGGTACCCTGCTCTCTCAGCTAGTCAGGAAAGGATAAATGGCATCCTCTTATTGGTTGATGAGGAAATACATACCAACCAATGAGAGACTGGCTTTTCCTTCCTGGCCAATAAGGTCTCATTTATCTTGAAAGGAAAGTAAACCCTTTGTCCATAAAGAAATGAGAGAAAAAAAGAGAATAATAATTTTTTTAGAAGAAAAAAGGACTCTTGTTGCTATGGGGCATACTGATGGGATCAGTGATAGCTGCTGGCCCAGAGAATTAGTGAAGGAGACACTTTCTCTGAGCAGAAAACTCAAAAAGCAGACCAGCTGTCTGGCTTGGTGTAAATGAAGTTTCTATAGTAACATGTAAGGGAAAGGCATTTTTACATAAATGCCTATATTACTATAAACAGGCTTTTGGGGGAGAAAAGACTTAGACTGAAGATATATATATATATATATATATATATATATATAATATATATATGTATATATACATATATACATATATATTATATAGTATAATTTTATATACATATATAGTATTATATATACATATATAGTATTATTATATATATACATATATAGTATTTATATATAGTATTATTTTTACACACACACACATATATAGTGTTAGCACTATGCAGAGAGAAAGGCTGAAGGAAACATGATTTGTTGGTGTGAGGCATTCTCATAGTTACTATCTGAAACAGGAGGATTTCCCTATCTATATCGTCAGGTGGCAGATGTTCCTGGGCTTTTCCCTCCCCCAGCCCACCCAGGAAAAGGCTACAGTCACCTTTGAAAATGTGTGGGCACAATGGTCTCCCACCCGTGTGTTACAGATGAATGCAGACAAGCGAGGCTGATGTAGGAGGTAGACAGAGCTTGTCAATCCAGGGAAAGGGGGAAAGACCCGAGGGCAGAACCTATGAGTGCTGGTTTTGTAAGGAAGCCAATGCAGAGGAGGAAGAATCCAATGCTGCTGTGCTGTAGGGTACTTGTTAAGGGAGACACACGTCTACCTAGCTTCATTCTCTGTGAAGTCTCAGCGGTGAGGAAATCCAGAATCGAGACCCATCTCTCGTGAAGAAATGGGAGGGGGCTGTGGAACCAATGGTATCTACAGCAGACATGCTTGAAAAATATCCTTGCATTCTCTCTTGTTTGTCATTTAAAGGGGAAAGAATGTGGTGGTGGTGGTGGTGGTGGGAGGGACAGGGTCAGCTCCACATATAAAGAGATAAATAAAGGGACCCCAAACTGCAAGTCTCAAAAAAATGGTTGGGCAGATTATGATTACATCTCTGAAGTGGGCAGGAGTATGGTTGAGAAGGATTTCGGAGGTCTTATTTCCTTGACTTAGGGAGGGAAATCACCTTCTAGGGCGTCCTCGGGCGTTACATGAGAATGCCAGGTACTCCTACGCAGCCAGGACTGAGGCAGGGGCTACCAGGAGATATTTAATTTAGAGAATCAAGGTACTCACAGATAAACAGCGGCCAAAGCCCCTCCATTCACTGTTACCAAGGCAACAGGAAGCAGGGGCTGCGGGTGGTTGCTTGGTAACCACACTAGAGCTGGCGTCCTGTCCGCTCTGCTCTCCTCCTCCCCCACTTCCATTAGCCCTTTTGTGACAGCTCCCCCTCCCCCCGGCTTTTTCCTCCCTGCCAAAACAATTATCTGTGCTCCTCTACAAAGGCTTTTATAGCTTCTTCAGATATACATATATATACCTGGATGCTCATTTGGGGCAGACTTCATCTACACCCAAAGGTGAGACACCCAGACACAATGTACCACTTCCTACCATAGCCTCAGTATCTTCTCTCCAACTCCATGTTTTTTCCTTCGTTTACCCCCAGTAAGGTTTAGGGAGACGACAGACTCAAATGTGGTGATTCCCCTTTGGTTTTGGTAGTGAAGGTGACGTAGAATGCTCTAGACACCCGAACCCCTGGAGAAATGAGAAATCTGACCTTCTCCCCGGACCCCTCCCCCAACTCTCATTTTTCTACAAACCGCATCGCACCTCCTGGCCTCGTATGAACGGAGTCTGGCAGCTTGAGAGGAGCCCCGGAACTATGTGGACCCGGTGCTGTCCAGCTTCTGATGCCGAATGAATGGTGCTGAAGCTGTATGTAATGGGATCCTGAGATCCCAGCGAGTGGGAAGGCAAGACTTGGATTTATCTGCCCTGTTTGCACCTTTTCATCAGCTACTTCCCCAGCCCTCACAGTCCCTTGAGCCTCTCAATCTCTCTCTCTCTCTCTCTCTCTCTCTCTCTCTCTCTCTCTCTCTCTTTTTCTCTCTCTCTTCCCTTCCTCCGGACTAGTGGGGTCACCAACTAATGTCGCAAAGGGTAAGAAAAGGGGTTGGTTGTCCTGGGATGGTTACCCGCTGCTTTTCCCGGCATTGTGTACGTTTTCCTCCCGTGGGCGCTGGATTCTGGGAATGCTCGCCAGCAGGATAGCGGCTGATTTCAGCGCGGACTCCTGGCGCTCAGATCTTGTGGGACGATTTTCCTCAGGCAACAGGTCGGCTACACCTAGAGTCTGGGCAAAAGGCACCGGAGACCCGGCGGCAGCGGCAGCGCGGCTTTGCTGACATGCTCCTATTACTCCAGCCAGCAGGAGAGCTCAGCGCCAGCTCCAGAACGGCTTTCCCAGCCGCCACCACCCGCATCCCCTCCCTCCCACCCCCAGTTTGGAGAAAGGGAGACTTCGCACCTGTGGCTGAGCAGCTCCTTTCCCTTCCCTGGGGCATTCCGGAACTTGACCTCGTGAATCCAGTTGGGACTTGGTATTGGCAGCCCTTCCAAGACGAGCCCTTGACCAGAGGAAGGGACGGGGGCACTAACTGAGATTTTTACCTACTAAGACTTGAGGCAGCCGAGAAGGAAAGGCTCTCTGCTCTGCTTCCTTCTGGAAGAAATCCCTTACCCCAGAGCGAGAGCGTGGGCGCGGGGACTGGGTGGGTGTGGAGGATGCTCTGTAGTGGAATCCTCAGTGGGTACCTACCTGCCTCCGGTCGTCCTGTCCACCGCAACGTTCACGCCGAGAGTAGGTAGGAAGGTCTGGAGTCCCGGCACACTCCCAGACATGGACACGGTGGCTGCCTGCTGGACTTCGAGGGGACAGGGGCACAGCTGCTTTAAAGCGGAGACCAGACTGCAGGTGGCCTGTCAGGGACGCGGACGTCTGTGACGTCATCCTGAAAGCGAGCCGGGAAAGGAGGAGGAGGGGGGGTCATCGCACTTCTCATCAAAAGTCCCCAGTGGCCATGGCAACAGCTTCGGAGGAGAGGCGGAGGGGTCCAGCGCCCGCCTGGAGAGTCAGTCTCTCTCTCTCCCTCTCTCTTTCCACACTCTCTCTCTCTCTCTCTCTCTCTCTCTCTCTCTCTCTCTCTCTCTCCTCTCTCCCTCTCTCCCTCTCTCCTCTCTTCTTTCTCTGTTTTTTTTCCCTTTCTCTGTTTTCTCTCTGTGTTGCTATAAGAATCCTGAGCCTAGCCTTGCCCTCACCTGGCAGTCAACTGTCTTTGCCCAGGCTGGCGAGATCCTGAGATCGGCTTGCCCTTAGGCTCCCAGAGGGCGACCCTGTAGAATCCTGCATTTCAGGAGGACGTTTCTAGCCTTCCACCCCATCCCTACGCAACCAGTGAGGTCCAGTTCACCTGACCACACACGGACTCATTTTTTTTTCTTGAATTTAAGGACTTGAAAGCTCAAAGCTCCCATTCATTTTCCACAGACCCACGCCTGAGCTCCTCCCCACGCCATGAGGCAGCGCCCACGCAGAGCCACCTGTGTCATTCCTCATATCTGGCTTGAAAGCTCCCCCAGGGCTTCAGAACCAACCGACCGACCCAGAAAATAGCAAGCCCTCCTAAGATCTCTGGCTTCAAACTCCGTGGCAGCAAACTCCATAGTCCAGGCAGGGTTATCTCATTTTTCTATTTTCACTATTTATATCATAAACCAGGCATGGTTGTATCTGCCTATTAGCCTAGGTTCAGGGTATCAAGCAGGTAGGATCATAATAAACTCAAATTCAAAACATCCAGGTGCTTGGGAACACTTAATGTTTTTCATTCATCACTGAGGAATTTGGTCACAAAGAACATTCTTTTGTAGTGTTGGGGACTGAACCCAGAGTCTTAAGAAAGAACATTCTTTGCATCATTTAATTTAAGAGATAATCCCTTTCATAAATAGGTAGGGGGAAAAAAGAAAAAGAATTTTGCAAGGTGATTTTGCACTAGATCAAGTCCAGGGTAGAGTCTTGGCAGCTTGTCCCTCTCAGATGGATCTGCCTAATTCTCTTGTAGTAAGTAGAATCTTCCAGCTCTTTTTTGTTTGTTTTTTTTTCTGTTTTGTTTTTGTTTGTTTGTTTGTTTGTTTCGAGACAGGGTTTCTCTGTGTAAACCTGGCTGTCCTGGAACTCATTGTGTAGACCAGGCTGGCCTTGAACTCGGAAATCCACCTGCCTCTGCCTCCCAAGTGCTAGGATTAAAGCCGTGCGCCACCACCCAGCTCTTTTAATTTGTTTGCTTTGTCCCTTAACACAGCACCAGTTTCTTGGAGGCACTATACCTGTGAGTCTAAGGACTCGAATGTCCCTGTTAATCCACTTTAGTATCTTGGAGCACTGGATAGCTTGCCAACATTTCCACAGGATCTGATGGACAGCTCATCCACATTTCCACAGGATCTGGCTGTTCACCCTGTATATGAAGAGGCAGGGAAGTCTATGTCATCAACAGTTACTACAACTCTTTCACTAAAAAGACCCAGTTGTCGCCTCTGTATGAGCTATTGAATCATTTATTAAGTAACTGAGGATGGGGGCTGGGATTTAGCTCAGTGGTTAGAATACGAAACAGGCAACTCACAAACAAACAAACAAACAAACATCCCCAAACAATAGCAAACTCCCCAAACCTGCTTTCTTTAAAATAGGAATTCTCACATACTGAATTTAAATGTTTGTTTAGTTTACTCTCAACGCTGGGGAGGGCATACCTCGTGGAGGTTATAAATTGGTTAGTTTTGATTCATTGGAAAATAATTTTACAATTTGTATCTAAAACTATTCATTCATTCACACCCTTTGGGCTAGTTCTGAATATTCTAGTAATGCCATGTTAAATGCAGGGAATGATAAATACACAAAAGAGTATTGTTGGTTGCTGTGAGGAAATGCCTGACAAAAGCCTCTTGAAGAGGAATTTGTTTGGCTCACAGGGTTCAAGCATCCATGCGCATAGTCCATCATGGTGGGGAAGGCAGGGCGGCAGGCACTTGAGGCAGCATTCCACAGTGCATCCACAGGCAGGAATCAGAGAGAGAGAGAGATGGATGCTGGTGTTCAGCTCACTCTTTATTCAGTTCAGAAACAGTCTGTGGAAGGCTGCTATCCACACTCAGGATGCATCTACCCAGGTCAGTTAACCTAACCTAGAAGCTTCCTCACTGATAGCCCCAGAGATCAGCCTCCTTGGTGACGCTGGATCTTGCCAGGTTGAAAATCAATATTAACCATCACAGAGTGCCTTGTAGCACTGCTTAGTGATTTTAAAAATGGAAGCAGCGTAAATATCCAACATCCAGTGATGCTGCATCCGTGATTGAGTGGATGGGGTAATCCACCAACTCTACAGTCTATGTTTAGGCCTGGCAAGATGGCTCAGTGGGTAAAGGTAGCTGCTGTCAAGCCTGGGAACCCGAGTTTCATCCCCAGGACCCATGTGGTGGACACAGAGAACCAAAGCCTGTAAATTGTCCTCTGATCTTAGCATGTGTGTTGTGGCGTGAACACATCTCCTTTCCCAGCGCCTTCCCCACCAAGTCAACAAATACATGTGATACATTTAGGCTTACTTTGAAATAACTAAATAAAATATTCATGCCAGGGATGAATGGAAGGAAATGAATGAAATGTAGACTTCCTTGCTCAGCAATAACTAAAGTTGTTCTGGTTTGCTTGTAAGATGCTGGGAATATTGAACCCAGAGCCTTGCACATGCTAGGTAAATGTTCTACCTCTGATCCACACGTGAAGTGAAAATAATGTCATTAAACTGCACACATGAGTCTGCTTAATGTTTGTCCAATGGGCTCTAGCTGCAGCATTTAAAAATAGCATGCGGACCTAAAACTCTAGAAAAGAGGCACATCACAATTCGGCTGTTTATACTACAGGAAAGTGATAGAAGGGACATTTACAGTTTTTTCTATTTATCCTGTTCCCCACATTTTCTGAAGCATGATCGTGTAGTTTCTATGGTGAAAACGCACCATGACAGAAACAGGGGCAGGAGCAGGATTCATCATGAATCCTTACCTTGCCCTGGTCCAGATGGGCACAATTGGGACAGGTGTGGAGGTTGCTTCAGATCTTGCCTGGGGTGTTCAGTGACCATGACACAGCTTGAGTTTGTTAGCAAAAAGGCGATAAGGCCCAGTTGGTCACTAGCTAACTAAAATACATCATCCACCTAGCTGGCCTCGGTCTCTTCTCCCAAAAGCTTCTTTCCATTTCTGACCACATTTCCCTCCAGACCAGAAGTAACAAGGCTGTGGTGACAGGGGTCTGTCCCTTGCTGGTTTTGGAAACAAGGTATGTTAGATACTTTTCTCCCTGTCAGGGGCAAAACACCCAACAAAAGTAACTTAAGGAAGGGAATACAAGAGAAAACCTAGACAAGATAATGACTTTTTAAAAATTGTGTGTGTGTGTTTGTATGAGTTTATGTGTGTGTATGTGTGTATATATGTGTGTATGTGTATATGTGTGTATGTGTATATGTGTATGTGTGTATATGTGTGTACATGTGTGTGTATGTATATATGTGTGTTTATGTGTATATGTGTATGTATATGTGTGTATGTATATGTATGTTTGTGTGTGTGTATGTATGTTTGTGTATTGTGTGTATTTGTGTGTTTGTGTATGTATGTGTGTGTATATGTGTGTATATGTATGATTGTGTGTATGTGTTGTGTTTGTGAATGAGGGTACACAGTGCTATGGTGCGCATGTGGAAGGCAGACAACAACTTTCAGGAGTTGTGAGCTCTGGGGATGAACTTCAGGCCATCAGATTTGCTTGGGGAGTGCCTTTGACTGCTGAGCTAGGTCACTGGCTGGGTGATGGCTTTTTAAATACACCAAAGGCTCACTCAATTCATGCAAAAAAAAAATCACTGATAAACTAGACCTAATCAAAATTATAAACTTCTGCACTCTCTAACTCAGGGAAGAGAAAGAGACGAGAAGCCACAAACTGGGAGGCATACTCGATTTTGTGGGTATGTGATAGAAACCTGTTGTCCAAAAAACGTACAATGAACTCTTACACCTCAACAAGAAGAAAACAGCCTATTCACCACTGAGACAAAGACCCGAAGGAAGAGACCACTCTCCAAAGCAGAGATCTGTAAAGACAATGAGCTTCATGTCATATACTTGAGTACATGTCAATTAAGGCGACAGGCTACCATAGCATGCCTAGTCAAATGCCAACATTTGGAACAGTGGTAACACCATGTGGTGGTGAGAATGGGGTCCAGAAAAAGCTTGTTACTGGTAGACCTGTGGAATGACACAGTTTGAAGGAGGTTCATAGTTTTCCACAAGACTAAACACTTTCCCTCTCTACTTCTTCCCTCCTTGCTGTGACACTGGACTGAGGAAGGCAGCTTAAGGCAGGAGAAGTTGATTTGGGCTTGCAGTTTGAGGGTACAGTCCACCGTGGTGGCAGCGGAGTGACAGTTGGTCACATTGCTTTTGCAGTCACCTGAGATGAAAGCTGGCCAGCTAGCTTTCTCTTCTATTTCAGGAAGGCCCCCAGCTTGGAGCATAAAGTCTTCTGCATTCAGACCGGGTCTCCCCTCCTCAATTAAGTCTTTCTGGATTTAATCACCTCTCAGACATATCCAGAAGTGTGTGTCCATGATGATTCTAAATCCAGTCAACTGACAGGCTTACACCTATCACACATATGTATGGCCCAGTAGTCATGTTCCTGAGTCCATACAGAGCCTGTGCACATGTTTATAGCAGACTTAGTCAGTTCCTTAGCAGTGCACTTAGAGTCAGGAGCAATGGGTCAGGTTTTTTTTTTTTTCAGATAGGAAATGTTATTTCAAGGTGAAATCCTGGCCAAGGCTGCTGGGGTTGTGGGGGACACCTCCCTACAAAGGGGAAGGCTCCTGGAACCCTCAGTTAGTTTCTCCTTGAAGATGGGAAAATGTTGCTTTTACTGCGATTTCCCCCAGCCCAGGAACCAGTTTCTTCCGGACAGGCTGAGGACATCTGACGAATGCTTAGGACTGGAAGCAGTAGTGGGATGTGGGCATGCGAGCCCTCCATTCCCTCCAGAAGGGCAGGCAACACTGAACAGCTTCAAGGAGATTCCTGTGGCTTCCCTGTTTCAGTGATGTCACCAGCTCACACTCATCCTTTCTAAAATGATTTACCTCAGCATGACTGCTAGCAGCTGCCTTGGGTGGCTGTCTCTATCAGTCCCTAGGAAAAGGCTCTAGTGATGGGCAGTGCCATGGGGTGCTGGGACTGATGGTGCGGGTGCTCCTCCAGGGCAGGCAGCTTTTATCTGCACTATTGGAACACCCTGGGGAACACGAAGATTAAGTTCCTTCTCTATAACCTAATTCAAAATTAGCATGATTGTGGGTATAAATCTCAGACTGAGCTGTCTGCTCGTTATGGTTTTGCCTTTTCATTTTGTGAGATAACAATAGCATCATGCATTAAGCAGAACTTATGGGCTTCCATGTGTGCTCCCTCTATTCCCCTCTCTCTCCCTCCTTCTCTCCTTCTCACCCTCCCTCCCTTTCTCCTTTCTCCACTGCTCCATACAAAATGAAGGGTCATCATTCCGATTAGAGTGAAGAGAATCTGTAAGATCGAGGAGAGAAAGAGCTCCCCAAGAACAAACACCAATTTCTACCACCAAACAATCTTGGGCCAAGATCACACCTGCTTTAAAAAAAAAAAAAAAGATTTATTAGGGCTGGTAAGGTGGCTCGGCAGGTAAAGGGCACCTGCCACCAAATCTGACAACCTAAATTCAATCCCTGGGACCCCCATGGCAGAAGGAGAGAACTGGGAACCCCCCAAGCTGTCTTCTGACCTTGGCATGTATACCATGACAAGTGCACCCCCCACACACACAAATAATAAAAATGAAAATAAAATTAATTGTTAAGACTTTTGAAGATGTGAAAGCCAGTCTCAATTGTCAATTTGACTCTCTCTGGAATGAGCTACAATTCAGAAATGGAAGGCACACCATGATCCAGATATTAAGTCTGGAAGACACAGGCTTTTGATCGAGATCTTGAGGCATAGTAGCCATGAAAAGTTTAGGCCCATGAAAGGTGGTACACACCTTTAATCCCAGGAGACAGAAGCAAGCAGATCTCTGAGTTCAAGGCCAGCCTGGGACAGTGCAAGTTCCAAGTAAAAACAGTTTAGGTCCAGGCATGGTGGTACACACCTTTAATCTGGGCCACACCTTCTGCTGGAGCCCTACATAAGGACAACTAACTTGCCACCATATCTGTTGGAACCTACTTTTTTAGGATTCCAGCTTATACGGAAGACCAGCGGAATCACCCAGCGGCTACTAGAATCTTGGACTTCCCATTTACAGCTGCCCATTGTTGGGTTAGTTGGACTGCAGACCATAAATCACTACAATAAATTCCCTTAATCTATAGAGACATTCCATAAGTTGTATGACTCTAGAGAACCCTGACAATACAGGAGTCATTTAAAATGTCTGGACTTAGGTGCTGAGATGATGAGTTGGTTGAAACAGGGCTCCTCGGGCTGGAGAGATGGCTCAGTGGTTAAGAGCACTGACTGCACTTCCAGAGGCCCTGAGTTCAAATCCCAGCAACCACACGGTGGCTCACAACCATCTGTAATGAGATCTGATGCCCTCTTCTGGTGTGTCTGAAGACAGCTACAGTGTATTCATAAATAATAAATAAAGAGTTTCTATTAAAAACAAAAAACAAAACAGGGCTCCTCTGGCAAGCGTAGGCTAGGCGGTTGACTCTAGTTCCAGCACTTGAGAAATACAGACAGGAGGATGGAAAGCTTAAGGGCATTCTCAGCTATGTAGTGAATTTCAGGGCAGCTGTAAATAATTCTCAAACACAAACAAACAAAAACAAAGAAAGAAATTAAGAAAACGGAAACTAGAAAGACATCTATAGCATTCTGTCCATCTGTCCTACCTACTACCCTTCCTTATTTTCTTCCCTTCTTTCTTTTTCAAGGATCTAATCAAGGTTTAACCATTTTGCCGTCTTCTGGCCTGATGGCTCTAGGCAAACACATCTTGCATAGACGTGAGTGTACGCGAAAACACCCAGGGAGATAAATTATATTGCATCAAATTAAATGTTTTTAAATTAAAAAGATTTATTATTTAAAAACAAAACAAAACAAACCTAACCCCAAACAGCTTTCTGGCAAGCCAGGGAATGGTACAGAGTGGCTCATCCTCTGCCTGTGTTTGGTGGCAGTGGTGCAGGGGTTTACCTCACAGGGGAAACTGCATCTGCGTAAACGCGGCTGCTGATAGGATTGTTTCCTTTACATCAAGATCCGTCAGTTGCCAAGTGGAGGAGACTGATGCTCAAACAATATTTCAGTCATACTGCTTGCCTGAGGATCATAGACATCTGAAAAAAAAAAAAAAAAGATGGCAATATCATGTTCTGGAAGCCTCAAGACTCAACCTTAAGAGGGCAGAGCATGCCAAACCTAGAAAGCCTCATTCCATTTATTTCTAACTATAAGGACTGTTGGAGTTAAGGGCGCCATGTTTTCCTGTGAAGTCACACTTTCTTATCAAAGGGGGCGAGGGATACAGGCCATTCCCACTCACTGTGTGACTAAAAGCAACATGTTTATAAGAAAACAGTGGACATACTTATTATTTTGTGTTCTTATAAGCATGCTATAGTGATATGCTCCTTTAACATATGTGCATAGTTTTTTTTAAGGATTTTTTTTTTACCATTTCCAGTGAAACGTACTACATGTCTGTATAATTTATTGTGACGACCCTCTCATGTAAATCCATAAGACAAATAGGGAAATACATCATGTTAATTGGTTCCTCCTTAAACATTGAGAATGTGGTTTGAACACAATATAGGCTTCTGCTCTCCTGTACCTCAGGACACAATGCAGCCTAGCCACACTGCTGTAAGGTAGAAGACAAAGAGACTCTTCTGAAATAAAATGTTACTTTAAAAAAAAATTTTTTTTTAAATGTGGGCTGGAAAGATGGCTCAGTGGTTAAGAGCACTGACTGTTCTTCCAAAGGCCCTGAATTCAATTCCCAGCAACCACATAGTGGCTCACAACCATCTATAATGCAGTCTGATGCCCTCTTCTGGTGTGTCTGAAGACAGCAACAGTGTACTCAAATACATAAAATAAATTTAAAAAAATGTGATTGGTGTTTTGCCTGCATGTATACCTGTATGAGGGTGTTGGCTCTTGGATTTACAGACAGTCCTGAGTTGCCATGTGGGTGCTGGGAATTGAACCCAGATCCTCTGAAAGAACAGCCAGTGCATTTAACTACTGAGTCATCTCTTCAGCCCCTAAAAAATATTTAATCATTTATTTGGCTATGTATTTTTGTTTGCTTGCTTGCTTTGTTTTCCTGAGACAGGGTCTCTCGATGTAGTCCTGGCTGTGCTGGAATTCACCATGTAGAGCAGGCTAGGCCCAAACTCATAGAGATCCTCCTGCCTCTGCCTCCCAAGTGCTGGCCTTAGAGGCCACCACACTGTCATTTTTTTACTCGTAAAGACTCTTTACAATTCTTTTTGTTTATTTTACTTCATGTGCATTGGTGCTTTGCCTGCATGTATGTCCGTGTCAGTGGAACTGGAGTTACAGATAGGTGTGAGCTGCCATGTGGGTGCTTGAAATTGAACTGGGTCCTCTGGAAGAACAGCCAGTGCTCTTAACCGCTGAGCCATTGCTCCACCCCCTATCATTAAAGACCGTATCGATTGCATTCATACTTATAAGTAGATGCTCTCAGCAAAGACAGCCCATGTCTCTTACTAATCTTCCTCATGGTTCTTTGGTTCTTCTTCATTCTCTTGGCCAAAAGTCTAGTACATCCTGTAGCCTCCTTATTTTTCTTAGTGTATGTTTCCTCAGAGCAACGTCTTCAGGGTTCGTGTTGCAGGACATGTGGGATATCAAGACACTGAACCTTGGAGACTTTGACCCTGGGGGGTCTTACCTTCTTTGTTTAAGGGCTTGCTGACAACACATTGGCAGACGTCATCTTTAGCGAGGGGCTGAAACGTTTTCAGATTCTGCAGCTCTTTAGGGTCTCGGCTGCAGAGGCACAGTAGTATCTTTCAGTCCGGGAATAGCTTTTTCTCCTTTTTGACAGCAACCATGTTGAGAACACTCAGATTGGCAGCCACGACACGTCCTCTTTCCGGTTCTCATTGATCTATTACAAGAACTTCCCTTACTCAAAAGCACACATACTCTGCCACGGGTCAAGACACTCTGCTTTATGGGAAATCTTCCTTGTCACCCCCAGCATCGATTCAGAGCACATAACCCTTCCGCCCTTCAGCCAGAGCATCAACAGCAACTTCCGTGGCTGTTGCACAACTCATTGAAAATAACCTTAACTACACCACCCACTTCAAGGAGCTTGGGACAACTGGTGGCTAGGAGGAAGACGTTCATCTCCATGCAGCCGACCGCCTAGGATGTGGCAGGAAAAATATCCTACCTCCCTCTTCTGATGATGGCTCACATATTTGCTTTAGGTACTTTCATTTTTAACGTGTGTGTGTGTGAGTGGAATAAAAAGGCTTTCTCTGTGTAGCCCTGGCTGTCCTGAAACTCACTCTGTAGACCAGGCTGGCCTTGAACTCAGAGATCTGCCTACCTCTGCCTCCCAAGTGCTGGGATTAAAGGTGTGTGCCACCACTGCTCCAATGCTTCAGATACTTTTTTTGGTTTTTCGAGACAGGGTTTCTCTGTGTAGCCCTGGCTGTCCTGGAACTCACTCTAGCCTCGAACTCTCGAACTCAGAAATCGGCCTGTCTCTGCCTCCCAAGTGCTGGGATTAAAGGCGTCCGCCACCACCACCTGGCCAGATACTTTTTTTTTTTAAACATAAGAGGAAAGTATACAAATACTGATGCCTCCATCCCATCTTCTCTCTCTCTTGTCAGATGTGAATACTATCCTGAAGGTGAGCCCTGTCTTGCTGTCCATGTTTTTAAACACTTATCACATCGATACTTACCTAGAATAGTCTACGTTAATGTTATGTGCTGTTCATTTGTTTGTTTATCTACTTGCCTGGCTGTGCTTCCTAAACTGGCCTGAGACTGTCAATCCTCCTGTCTCTGCCTCCCTAGTGCTGGGATCAGAGGTGTGTGCCTTCATGCCTGGATTTGGCCTTACTTTTTATTTTACCATTACAGCTTTAAGCTTCCTGTAACATGGTATTTCCTATATGTTCAAGTTCACTTCTAAGATCTAATTTTGCCCCCTGACTATTTTGTTGCCTAAGTAGAATTTTAAGTTATTTCTGTGTCTTATTGTTTACAAGCAGTGCTACAAAAAATACCTTGCTTCTGGAATGTTCCACAGAGGATAACATTATTCCAGGTGCCAACATTCAGACACGAGCTACTTAAGTGGATGTATCAATAAGGGAGAGCTGCTAGATCTTAACTGCTGAACTGTCTCTCCAGCCAGTTATAATGTTTTAAGTTACAATGCAGCCATGGCTAGTCAGTTTGGGTGCTATTTACTTATTTCTTTACTTTTGAAACGGGGTCTTACATATCCTCAGTCACACTACGTAGCCAAGGATGACCCTGAGCTCCTGATCCTCCTATGTTTGCCCCCCAAGTGTACTGGGATTACAGCTATCCATCATCAAGCCTGGCTTTATGCGATGCCAGGAATCGAACCAGAGATTTGTGCACACTAGGCAAGCACTCTACCAAATGAGCTACACCTGAAGGCTCCTGAGGCATATTTATAATTTTGTTGTCCTTTTAGGGATCCTCTGCTATGGATTGCTTGCTTGTAAACTTTACTGAATTTTCAATACTTTGGGGGCTGGAGAGATGGATTAGCAGTTAAGAGAGTCTATCGCTCTGATAAAGGACATGAATTTGGTCCACACATATCTCAGATTCGGCCACACGATGACTGAACTCCCAGATGCTATGCTAAATGTATGTTTGCGAGCCAGGCATGGGGCTGAACGCCTGTAATCCCAGCACTTGGGAAACAGAGGCAGGAGGAACAAAAATTCAAGGTCAATCCTTAAATGTAGCAAGTCTGAGGCCAGCTTGGGCTACATAACCCTATGACAAAAAAAACCCTGCAAACATATGAAAGGAAGAAAAGGTGTTTTTAATCAACGAGAACTCTCACAAAGAGATTGAGCGTGGAGATCCAGTTAGTGTGCTTTCTTCCCATGGACAGGTCTGTGTTTTTCTTAAAGAGTCAACACCAGGTAGCCTGGACATCTATCTCCTCAATAGGATAAGACCCTTAAGTGGCTGAGTCATTTCCTAGAGTGAGGATATTGTTCAGCAAACAAAGGTTACCTGAGGCACTATTAAATTTGGGTTTTCTGACACTTCTTGCTTTGTTTTTTCTTCTGCTGATTCTATCTTGGTCCAATTTCTCTTTCCTTTTAAATCTCTTTACATTTAAATAATCATTGCGAGAACAGTAGAAAGAACCATGTCTATTTCTCTTCTCATGTGTCCATAGTATGATGTCCTCTTATTGATGAAGCTGATGACAAATATTATCAGGAGATAGTGTGTCTTACAGAAGCCATCTGGATCTCACACACAAGAAGAGGCGGTATGTTTTTCTCAGCCCACCTTTTCAGGAAGTCCATAACTTGATATCTTATTGCTCTGGCTATTGTTTGCCGTGAACACTTGGTTAGAGTGGTCCTGATGTGTTTCTCTACTAGAAAATCATCGACACCTTTGTGATCGATAAAAATCTTGAACAGATGCTTTCAAAAGTTACATTTTAACTGTTTATTTGTTTGTTTATTCATTTATTTGTGTGTGGGTGTATGTGCCCATGCTTTGGTGCAGTTGCTGGGGTTGGTTCTCTCCTTCTACTATGTGCATCTTGGGGTATGGAATAGCGATATGGATGGAAGGGAAAGATCAAACTAGGATCCTCAGATTTATTGGCAAGCACCTTCTACCCACTGGGCCAGCCCTTTGGAGAGATACTCTGAAGTTATAGTATCCAGCATCCTTATCAAATTTCTGTCCCTTGGTTTTAGCTACAGGAGACATTTGATTTCTTAAGGCAATGTTTTAGTTGTAGGTACTGTATAAAATATACTCTCAGGCTCATTTCACAGAGGACAGTTGTAAAGTCATTTTTTATTCTTGCCACGAAGGGTCACTTCTAGCCCAGAGATAAGATCTACCCATTGGTGTCTTTCTGGGTTTTGTTTTGTTTTGTTTTGTTTTGAGACAGGGTTTCTCTATATAGCCCTGGCTGTCCTGGAACTCACTCTGTAGACCAGGCTGGCCTGGAACTCAGAAATCCACCTGCCTCTGCCTCCCAAGTGCTGGGATTAAAGGCGTGCACTACCATTGCCCAGCTCTCTGGTATGGTTTTTAAGTTGAAAACGTTTTTTATATATATATATATAAAACATATATATATATGAAACATATATATATATAACATATATATAAAACACATATATGAAACACATATATAAAACACATATATAAAACACACACACACACATATATATATACATATATATATATATGTATATATATATATATATTACTTGATCTAATGACACTTTAGCTCAGCAGAGCAGCACATGGGACATGGCTTGCTCTGTTTCCCTCTGACTGACTGACTGACTGACTGCATGTGGCTAACTGGCAGACGCAGCTTGCTGCAGCTTCTCAGCATCATGAGAGAGTTCATGTCTATATTTCCTGCCTAGGAAAAGATCAAAATTCAGAGTACGGTATCTTTGGGGGCAGTGGTGGGGTAGGCAGAGTTTTACAAAGCTCGGCCTGGCTTCACCCTCACTGTGTAGCTGAGGATGACTTTGAACTCCTGAGCCTCCTCCTGCCTCCATCTCTCAGGAGCTGGGAACACACACACACACACAGAGTGTTGAAGTGTGGTTCCTGTTGAGTGGATATCATTTTTGTATCAACATAGTGTGAAACATTAGAAATGTAACCATCATTTCACTTAGTGCAAGTGTTACTAACAATGACAATATTATTTGACACAGGGTCTCACTGTTCCACTCAGGCTGCCTCAAATTCAAGATCCTCCTGCCTCAGTTTCCTGAATGTTGAGATGTTTAGATTACAGGTGTGTGTGTGTGTGTGTGTGTGTGTGTTTGTATGAGTGTATGCATGTGTCTGTGTATGCATGTGGCTGTGTGTGTGTGTTGACTGTCTATTATTTTTGTGGCAAATTCTGGCATTAGAAATGTATGCAACCCAGGACTGTGTCCAGAAGCCTGAGCAGTTTTTCTGACCCAGAAGCCTTCGCTCAGATAAAGCTGACCCTTCACTACACTGCAGAAAAGAATTTCAGGACACTTAGCTGGAGAGCTGGCTCAGCAGTTAACAGCGTCTGGTGCTCTTCCAAGAGACCTGAGTTTGGTTCCCAGAACCCACATAGGGAAGTTCACAGTGGCCTATAACTCCAGTTTCAGGGGGTCTGACACCTTCTTCTGGTCTCTGAGGGTACTTGTACACACACACACACACACACACACACACACACAGATGCACACACATACACACATGCTCATATACACATGCACATACACTCACAAAGGAGCAATTAATATAAACAAATAGTAGCACTTCTGTGTGTGTCACACACACCTGTAATCCCACATATGTATGTCAAGTCCAGCTAGACCTAAGAACAAAACCAAAAGACAATGGTTCATTGGGCGCTAATACCATCCAGAACCTCTTTCTTGAACCTCTTAGTGGCTTAGAGACTCATATTCAATAACTACTAACTAGGCTTACTGGCCCTGCCACACTCACTCTAGGGTTTGCCTTTACTGTAGGATCATCCAGGTTGCCTGGCAACCACCAGCAGGTTGAACTCTCACATGGTTTCTTTAAAGAACATGGCAAAGCTCTCCTTCCTGTTACAGTCCAAGAAGGACCTAATTAGTGTGAACCAGAATCAATGCTGGGAAAGGGAGGGACGCAGGACGGTTGAAGAGTGTGAAAAGCACAGCCTGTCCTGCAAGGCGCACTTGGGAGCTGGCATGACAATAGCCATGACTTCTTAAAGGTCTGTGTATGAAAATTACCCACTGATAAATTCTCTTCCTACTGCCTCCATGATAGAACATGGTACAGGGCCCAGCAAGGGGGGCTTTTGAGGCTCGTGGCTGACCTGCTGTGAAAAGAATATAGGATCCATATCCTGGACAAGGCTCCTGGAGAGGCTGGGAGTCGTGATTGAATTAAATTACTTAGAGGTTAAGAAGGCAACATGGCAATTTTGGAAATGCAGGTTCAGAAAGAGGGAGTGTGTGCTGATTTTTGTGTAAGGCTTCTTAGAGGCCAGAATGGTCTGGAGCGCCATACGAAGTTGAGGATGACCTTGAACTTCTGAGCCTCCTGCTTCCTGAGCACTGGGATTAGTCACTCATCCTAACACTGGTTTACGTGGGCTGAAGATTGAACCTAGGGCCCTCAGGCATATTAGGCAAATGCTCAACCAAGTGAACAGCATCCTCAGCCCAGAGGCTGTTTGGATATGAAGGTGGCTCCTCATGGAAGTGTCTGTCTTGGGAAGCTATGGAGTCCATGTGGCACAGGCCTATGAGCCTGAGAAGAGTGGGCACTGATAGGCCGGATGCTTTTGATGCATTCATCAAGTATGAGCAGGCTCTGGGATACCTCACTTCACACAGCCTCTGTTCCTGAATGGGCGTAAGTATTCAGTGTGAGAGCAAAGGATCTGCCCCTGCTCTCTTAGTCTGTTGGGACAGCTATAATAAAATACCCCCAAACTAGGTAGTAGATCAACAATAGAAATGTGTTTCTCATAGTTCTCGAGGCAGGGAATTCATGATCAAAGTGAAGGCTGCTCTGGAGTCTGGTGAGAGCTGCTTCCTGGTTCTCAGGTGGCTTCCTCTTCACAGTATCCTTGTATAGCAGAGGGGTCAAGTGAACTCTCACTAGACTGGGACTGGGATGTAGCTCAAGGGAATGGATGCTTGTCTTGCATGCTGGAAGCCTTGGATTCTGTCTGCAACACCATATAAAACTTGCCATGGTGGCACACACCCTTAATCCCAGCATTTGACTACCCATAATCCCATCACTGGGCTACCTAGCAAGTCAGAGGCCAGCCTGGGTGACATATGACTCTATCTCAAAATGGGGAGAGGATTCTTAAGCATATAGTTTAAATGACTAAGGATGTAGCTCAGGGACAGAGTGTTGGCCTAGTGTATCTGAGTCCTTTAGGTTCACTCCCCAGTACTGAAAAAAACATTACATACAAACATATAAGGTGTAAGCCAGGCGGTGGTGGCGCACGCCTTTAATCCCAGCACTTGGGAGGCAGAGGCAGGCGGATTTCTGAGTTCGAGGCCAGCCTGGTCTACAGAGTGAGTTCCAGGACAGCCAGGGCTACACAGAGAAACCCTGTCTCAAAAAACAAAACAAAACAAAAGAAACATATAAGGTGTAATTTGTAATTTGTAACGTTCTCAGCCACTCACTGATGACTTTGGCTCCTTCCCAAGCTCTCACAAACCTGAAGAACCATTATCTGGGCTGGCTATGGCCCCCTTGTTTTCTGTAACGCATATCAGATCTTTATTGAAACAGTTAAATGTATGCATTAACGGCTCACGTGCAGCTGGACAGAACCTAACATGATTTGCTAACATAGGTACCCGGCTCTCTTCCTAAATGCTATGGTTTCCAGAGAGCAGAAGAGGAGGGGATGTGGAGATTGTACCATAGATACGCTTCAGAAGCCCAGCTTTTGAGATGATTAATGGTCCCCGGGCTGCTGCTCTGATTCAGTCTGATATGGCTAGAAGAGAGGGGAGTCTTGTTTAAACTATTCCAACTCGCACTCTGTTATCTCAGCAAGGTCAGAATCAATCCATGCTTAAACTATTAGGTGGGGAGGGAGGCTTGCTCAGGCTCCACCCCACCACTTCACAGCTAGGGACATACATCTCCTGACAAAGCCAAGAAGCCATTCTAAAGTGTTACCTGGGGACCTAGAAGGCTGCCTTACAACACCGGGGCTTAGAGAGGCCCCCTCTTTTTCCCCAGCAGGTGTTTTGGTACCCCTCCAGTCCTGACCTTTGAAGAGGTGGGCACAGGAGGCCCAGGGTGGCCTGTCTGCAGAATGGAAGTGCCAGATGGCCAGGCAGGTGTGCCTGGTAACATAACAGCCTTATCAGATGCATGCAGGACCCAGCCCCCACAGGCAATTCTGATTAGTGAAGGGGAAGGTGTCCCCTCTCCTCTTCCCTCCCTTCCTCCCAGGCTGAGCAGAGGACCATCCAGGTGGTTCTCAATTGTTTACTGTTACTTTTTTTTCCCATCTACCACTTAGTCCCTAGAAGAACTTTGATGGTCTCCTAAACTCCTCACTCACAAACTGACTGGAAAATGGGGCTGGAGGAAAACTCCTTTCTGGCTGACCCAAAAAACCTGACAAGAGTCTTGTTGGGGGTCTCTGGAGTGCCTGATCTCACTGAGGTCACACTGTGTGGCTTTGGTATCCCCAAACTTCTGCCCTTCCACTTCTCAGTTCTCCTGTGCTATACCTGGCCTCTGCCTTCTCATTGGTCAATTGAACATGTTGGGTGGATGCAAAGGAGAACAGTTGTAGATGGCCTCACTTTTAGGAGGGGGACCCAAGTTTCATGTCCAGTTACTGTAGTTATTGGATATCACAAATATCAACTCTTTGTGGTTCAGGCTTAACCAGCAATGTCGGGACAGAGCCCAGCTTCTTAGTGGATATACTGCTTTTTTTTTTTTTCATATGTAGACATTCACCTGGATCCCAGGATCACAACCCCTCCCAGTATTCCACTTCCCATTAACTGCTGAACTGCTGAAGGGGCATCCAAGGTTAGTTAGGTGGCACTGTGAACACACACGCTTTCCCCTTTCCCCCATCTGGTTCTATCTTAAAGGGAGTAGCATACAGAAGAAGTAGATATGGTAGGAGCAGGGGACAGGGGCGGGGCAAGGGCAGAAAGTTCCGGGCAAGAGTGGGCAGAGGCTGCTGAACCTGTGAGTGCTGCAGTGGACCTTGTCACTTCCCCTAAAAGGTTCCAAGTTCAGGCTCGGATAAAGCCTGATCATGTCTACTTCAGGAAAAGGTGGAAGAGCTAATTTGAGATGAAGCCATGGGATCCAGGTGTGTTTGACAGTGTACTAAGGCAGTAGCTCCAAACTGCACAGGAGAAGCCGTGGAAGTTCTTCAGTGAGTCCTGGGATGGACTGGAGCTGGAACTCGGGTTGCCTAATTTCTCCCCGTTTTTCTTTTTGAGCTGGAGTCACATGTGTAGCTGACTGCCCTTGAATTCATTGTGTAGCTGAGCCTCCACCTCCTGAGTTCTGGGATTGCAGCCATCTGCCACCACACCTCAGTTTTATTCAGTGCTAGCTATCTAACCTAATGATTCATGCAGGCCAAGAAGGCCCTTTACCACTGTGTACAGTCCCAGTTAGGACTCAGTATTTTAAAAGCACTTCCGTTGAGTCCTTTGGTCAGCCAAGATTGGAAACCACCACTCTCACACACATTCTTCTTCCCAGCACCAGGAAGTGGATGAATCAGCTAGTCCCCTGCCTGCTGCCCTAAGGGAAACCTGCTAGGCAATCACAGAGGTTGCTAGGATACCTCCCTCCAGAACCCCTCTGCTTCCAGCATGCCAGGCTCACCTAGGATGCAGAACACCCTTAGCTTCTGCCTCTCTGAGTGGTGCTGTACTGAGGGAGAAGAAGAGGAAGTATCCATATTGGGCATTCCAGTGTTTCTCCAGGGGCCCTAACTGTTCTTCCCGAGGACCAACTCGAACCCTGTCACTCACACCCCTGAACTCCTTGTAGTCTTCAGAGTCCTAGCAAGGACAATTGCCCACCGTTCTCACACTTTTCTTTATAATCAAATTCCTTCCCCTATTCTGTATGTCAGGTCAACTGGATGTGGGGGCCCTCTTGGTCTTCCTCTTGATCCTAGGCTCATCCCCACCTTTAAAATCATACCTACCCAGATGACTTAGTGCTTAGCATAACACAAGGTGCCTGGATTGCAGAATGGAAGCAAAGATCTGTCCTTGCTGAGACACCGTGTTCATGAATGGCATTGTCTTAAAGGAGAAGAGGAAGTACATATTAATATATATGTATATATTATATATGTTTATATGTGTTTATATACATATACAATATATATTACATATGTACATTTTCTCCAAATCTACATTCTTTTACTGTTTAAAAACATTCTAAGCATATCTTAATCATTTTACTGATTATCGAGATAGAATAGGCAGTCAGGAAGATCCCAAGGGCTCTCTGGGATCTACCAAGCCTAGCCTAATCAGATTGCTCCAGACCTATATGGGACTCTGCCTCAAAAAAAAAAAAAGGTGGTGGCTCCTAAAGAATGACACCTAAAGCTGGCCACCATGTACACGTATGCACATACATTGCTGGGGTCTGAAAATCCAAAACAACCAAAGCAGGCTCAAGAGTTCAGCAAAGCAAGATTTTGATTTGAATTAGAAAGCAAAAACTGACCAGTGAGGGACAACAGTAGCAAAGACTTGGGAGCTGAGTCTTCAGACACTGATCTCAGTGAGTATTTAAGCAGGTGACAAAATTTTATTGTACTCAGGGCTGCTGCAGACTCGGGAGCTGAACTGCAACCCGGAGCCAGAATGCTATAGAGTTCTGAAGCCTGAAATCCACAAACATTGTGCCAAGTCATCCCACCAATTAGGATTTAGAGACAGGAGACTTCCTTAGGAACGTGTCTTTGTGGTACACTTATCCTGTCCCGTTGGTTGGGTTATTCATTTGCGGCAGGGTGACTTGCCTTGCCTAACATTCATGCCTCCACTTGCCAACCGTGATGTCAGTTACTCACATACATGTCTCTTTCTGCCAAGCAGGATATCAGCTACCCAGAGAGATCTTGGGAACTTAAATTTTATTTGATCCCTATTCAAAATGGCTTCAGTTTGGTTCCCTTCTTACAACATGTACCCTCCTCACAAACACACAGGGGGATCCACGCACATGTGCACACACACAAAGACAGAGATGTCTATCAAGTGAAAGTAACTTTCGCTCTTCTGCTCACTAGTTTAATCAGTCAACAGACCCCAGTCTAAATGTGCTGACATTTTATGACCCAGGTGCTGTGAAGCAATATTTGTATGACCTCCCAAATCTATTTGCTTAGATCTTAATGTCCAATACACTGGTGGTTGAAGGTAATTAGGCCATGAAGGCAGCATCTGCAGGATGGTAGCAGTGACCTTGTATGAAGAGACGAGAGAACTAGATCCATTTACTCCCTGCCCTAGTGATGTTAGGTCACAACTGATAATTTCCGGCTGAAGGACCATGCTTCCCAGTTCTCCTTTTCAGACTATGGAAGTCATTTCTGCCTTTATAAGGAACCACCTCCCCTCTTCCTCTGTAGGCATTCTGGTTATCCATATACACGGGTGACAAAGATGGCTCTTTGCTGTAAATAAAATGGTTGCCCTAAGGTCAGACCAAGCCTCTTTCTTTCTTTCTGTCTGTGTCTCTACAGATGCTATTAATCCCGAGATTTGCTGGGAAAATACCCAAATTCTACCATTTTGGGCTAAATTTAAAGCAAACTTTTAAAAATATTAAATACTGCCGGGCGGTGGTGGCACACGCCTTTAATCCCAGCACTTGGGAGGCAGAGGCAGGAGGATCTCTGAGTTCGAGAGTTCGAGGCTAGCCTGGTCTACAGAGTGAGTTCCAGGACAGCCAGGGCTATACACAGAGAAACCCTGTCTCAAAAAAAATATATTAAATACTGACCAAGAGATGGACTTTAGTCAGGACCACTCCCTGGAATTTTCCAGCTGAGTAGCCCTGAGACACTTGTTGCAGGGTTTATGAAGACAAACTTAGAGGTCACCATACATCCCCATGAAGCTTTGTTACTTTCCAAGAACTACAACTCCCAGTATTCCAGGAAGTTACCTGTTCCTTAGGCATGTGGGGCTCACAGGTTAAATTTGGGCATTCCACTGCCTTTTAAAAAAAATAATCTAACAATAACCAGGAAGAGGACACAACCACAAATGGGATCTTGGCCTTGATTTTGATCTCAGACTTTCCAGCCTCCAAAACTATAAGAAATAAATTTCTGGTGTTTAAGCTACCTTGCCTATGATACCTTGTTGTAGAGAGCTGAACTAAGACCATTAATGACTGTATCCTACACACTGACTATACCCCTTTTTCTCTTGTCATGTTGTGATGTTTTACTCTCATTGGCAACTTGACCAGATTTAGAAACACCTAGGAGACTGGTTGTTAGTCAACTAAGAACTAACAACATTCCAGAATGAGGTGCTCCCCCACCCTGCCTTCAGTGATGAGGCCCCACATTGCTAAAGGCTAATATGACACTTTTTCTCTGTATTTTTTCCTATGCTCATTCCATTCTCATGACCGGATCCTCTGCTGTTTCCATCCCATCTTAGAGGCAGCCATTTTGCATTCTCCTTCCCCCAATAAATCTCTTGCATGAGTCTGTTGCATGGTATGAATTTTGTGGCATTCCTTGGCCTGATGGTCAAGACACTCTTTCACAGCAAAACCCTTTCACTAGTGGGGCATGTGTTTTGCTGTGTCTGCTCTGTGTTTTCAGAGGCAGAAGACCCATCTGGAATGTGGCAACAGTATTCTGTGTGATAGAGGCCCTGGCAGAATGAAAGGGGGAAGGAGAAAGATTTCAGAGCATCAGTGTTCCCTGTTCTCCACTTCCTACCACATCCAGTTACATTTTAAAGTTAATTTGTTGTTTTTCCATGTGGCTTTGTCATTGTTTTTATAGGGAGAGTCTCACATAGTCCTGTCTGGCCTCCCACTTGCTCTATAGTCAAGGGTGAATTTGAACTCTTGATCTTCCTGCTTCTACATTCCAAGTGCTTGGATTACAGGCATGTGCCACCATGACAGACCTTCGTATACATTTCTGTTAAAGCATTTTAGATCCAGTGTGTATACTGTCTGGGTTCCACTTTGTCACTTAGCTCATCATAAACTCATAAAATAAAACTCACATAGTTGGCTTTGCTGGGTCTTTGATATACCTTTTCCTGCTGTGGAATGTTTTGGTTAGTCTGCAGATTTGGTTAGTTCACCTCCTTTGAGTCGAGCCTGTGATTCCTTTGGTACCTTTCCTCAAGTTATTTTGAGGTTACTTCAGCAATGTCTTTAAAATATCTGTCTTTCGGGGGCTGGAGAGATGGCTCAGTGGTTAAAAGCACTGACTGCACTTCCAGAGGTCCTGAGTTCAAATCCCAGCAACCACATGGTGGCTCACAACCATCTGTAATGAGATCTGATGCCCTCTTCTGGTGTGTCTGAAGACAGCTACAGTGTATTCATATATAATAAATAAATAAATCTTTAAAAAAAAAATATCTGTCTTTCAGAGTCTGCTACACTCGAAGGTGTCTCATGTCTTGTGCTTTTTCACCCAAGGTCCCCCTTGTTATCCCCACATAGGTGCACCTCAGACCTGATTAGAGACTTCTTTCTCTTCTTGAACATTTGCTGTAACCGAGAGCCACATGGGTGGTTTGTCCCTGCTACATGTCCACAAGGTCCTTTGTGCCTCTCTTTCTTTCTCTCTCTCTCTCTCTCCAGGGTTTCTCTGTGTAGCCCTGGCTGTCCTGGAACTCACTCTGTAGACCAGGCTGGTCTTGAACTCAGAAATCCATCTGCCTCTGCCTCCCAAGTGCTGGGATCAAAGGTGTGTGCCACCACCGCCCGGCTCTTTCTCTTTTTTTTTTCTTTTTCTTTTCTCTCTCTCTCTCTTTAAAAAATATATATCTTCACACCAGAAGAGGGCATTAGACCCCATCGCAGATGGTTGTGAGCCATTATGTGGTTGCTGGGAATTGAACTCAGGACCTCTGGAAGAGCAGTCAGTGCTCTTAACCACTGAGCCATCTTAACTAATTCTTCTTAGCTAACACTTTCTGTATTTCCATCTGTTTTATGTTGTAAGTTGCTCACAACTATATCCTCAGAAAGTGAAAAATAATAGAGGGGGACAGAGCAGGAGAAAATGTTCCATGACACAAAGTTACAGTGCCTCTTTATTCCTCCCAGGGCCTCTGGTGTCCTGCGGCCTATAGAGGGAAAGTGTGTTAGTTCTAGCCTAGCCACTCCTGTATACCTCCTGCCCCAAGAGCAGATCCATACACTGGGGGCTCACAGGAGAGACATAGGGTAGTGGTTGTGGGAAGGTTCATGTTTTGTGGGTATCCAGATCAGCCCATCTCCTCTGGCTCTTGGAGTTGCCCCCATTGTAGGCAGCACTGATGCTGGTCCAGAGAGGACTATTTTTTTTCAGTCTTCATAGGAGAGGTGATTACCAGTGCTGGAGGGGAAGAACAGCTGCCCACTGTCCAGCCAGTGTTGACTGCCCTCACCTGATAGCCTCTCTCGGTTCTTATAGAATTTCAGTGTCTTACAATTACCTCTAATGTCATTGCACAGAAGAGAGCTTTTCCCTGCAGCAAAGCTCATTTTATGTTCCCTGCTCTTTGCCTCTTCAGCCCTAGCATCTTCCTTTTCCTCCATAAGCAGCATGAGACATCCTTACCCTGGAGTTATACCAGCTCTCCACCCCTGGCTTCTCAAGATTCAGTCACTAAAAACACTTCATAGGATTCTCTAGAGACCCCCCCTCTTTAAAAAAAAAAAAAACAACAACACTGTATCCTAGGTGGATCTAGAAACAGGTGAGCACTAGAGCACTAGGCTTCAAACTGGCTTCATTGGTCCATATGTTTGACAGGGGCCTGTTAAGCTGTTTATAATGACTTTTTGGGACAGGATGTAAGCCAGGTTGGCCTCCAACTTGTAGCATCCCTCCTGCCTCTGCCTCTCAGATGCTGAGATTACAAGGGTGACCCACCATGCTGGTGTCCTAGTTAGCACTGTCAACTTGACACTCCCTGGAGTCACCTGAAAAGGAAATTTCAATTAAGGGATTGCTCAGATCAGATTGGCCTGTGGGCATGTCTGTGGGGAATTGTCTGGATTATTAGTCAATCTAGGAGGGACCAGCCCATGGTAGGCGGTACCTTTCTTTGGGCAGGTGGTCCTGAACTATAGAAGGAAGATAGCTGAATGAGCCTGAGTTAGCCAGGAAAAAGATTTTATCCATAGGTCCCACTTCAAATCCCTGTTTGATTTTCTGTCTTGACTTTTCTCAATGATAAAATGCAACTCATAAGTGGAAATCAACCTTTCCCCTAGATTTGCTTTTGGTCATGGGATTTGTCACAGCAACCAGATGAAGGAAGCTAGAAGACCTGCCACACCCCCTAATACACATTAGAGGCACTAGCCAATCAAAAGCCACTTAGCACAAGTCATGGGTAAAGCAAAGTCACAGCCTTAATTTTAAGACATGTTCTCCACTTTGGAGAAGTTTGAAGTCTATCAACATGGAAATATTGGTAGTTTGGCCCAGCCCAATCAGAGGCAATAGCGCGGCCTGCTTGAGAAGAGGAAGGTGAGCCACAGAGCGCTCGACCTCTCTCACACCTCTGCCCAGCTTACTTCTGGAATACCAGTCTGTGCTTCCTTCTCCAATGTTCTCTGCTTTGTATTTCAACGTCTTCTTTCCCACACTCCCTTGTTAAGATAGAGCTCCATGTATCCTAGGCTGACCCCAAATTTGAAACATTGCGGAGGAAAACCTTTTTTTTTTTTTTTTTTTTTTTGGTTTTTCGAGACAGGGTTTCTCTGTGTAGCCCTGGCTGTCTTGGAACTCACTCTGTAGACCAGGCTAGCCTCGAACCCTCAAACTCAGAAATCTGCCTGCCTCTGCCTCCCAAGTGCTGGGATTAAAGGCGTGCGCCAACACTGCCCGGCCAAAACAATGTGTAGCCCAGGCTGGCCTCGAACTCGTGATCCTCCTGCCTCTGCCTCCTTCAGCAAATCCTACCGGTGTGCGCCACCACTACCGGCACGGAGGAAAACCTTAAAGGTGTAATTCTGCTTCCACCCTGTGCACCACCACATGTGTACTGTGCACCACACCCAGTTTTACTAGTGTGATAGGATAGGATAGACCCAGGGTTTCACGAATACTAGGCAAGCTTTCTACAAATGGAGCCACCCCTCAGCCCCCTTAGCATCTATTTTGGAGCACTAGATTAAATGACCATCTATCCACCTACTTAGCTGTAAGTACCTCCTCTGGTCGGTGCTTTCCACCTGCTGATGGAAGGAAGCTATCTGATGTTAGGTTTGAAACCTGTGACAAATGGCTGAAGTGCCTACTTAATGTGTCAAAGTGGACCTGACTGCCAGGTTCTCCCAGCATCCCTCAGTCCCTACCTGCTATAGCTGATTATAGCTGTTACAGAGTCCTTCTGGTAAGCATACTCTGCATGAGCCTCCACCCCAACCCCTATAAACTTTTCCAGCCTAGGATCTGAGCTGCCCTTTTCTATATGATCCAGTCATTTTGGTTACTTGTCCCCTTTGTCTACCCTTTCCTCTCTTGGTTGACAGTTCCTCTCCCCTCCCTGCTCTCGTCACGTGGCCAGGCTCCTGTCCGCTCTGGATTTTCCCAGATGCCCCTGCCTCTGACAATGCTCTTCCTTTGATCTCTAATAAGCCTCCTTCATCATACCTGGGAGCAGCCAGGTCCTTCCTTCCTTTATTATTTCTTTGGTTTTATTCATCTGCAAGTGAACTTCCAAGCAGTCCTAAGGTAGGAATTGTTTACCTTCTCAACTGTTTTCTGCCACCTCAGCCCAGCACAAAACCTAGCTTCCAAAATTATGAGCTGAGCAACCAAAAGGTGAAGTCATTGGCTATTTGAAACCATGGTTGTGTGGCATGTTAAGAAAAGGCTACCTTCTGAGGGGATGGACTGCAAAGCAGGTTTTCTTGGAGGACCAGTGGGTAAGGTACACCTTTCCCAGCTGATGCATCTCTGGTCAGACCCCAGGCTTGGCTGAACCAGCATGGACTTAATCTCATTCCTAATGTTGTTAGGCCAGAGCTCCCATTTTAGGAATGGCAAGAGGCAACCTGTTTTCATGCAACTCAGCTTGATACTGTCCACGCTTTTCTTCTCTGCCATGCGAGCTGAGACAATGAAACAGCATTTGTTGGGTCTCTCAGGCTGTCCAAATATCCGGAAATGAGCTCAAGCTGGACTATAGGAGGATTTCCGGTGGATCGATAAAAGCCAGCACTTTTCAGGAACTTGTGAAACTGGTTCTCAATTGCTCAAAGGAGTCATTTCCCTTACCTTGGGCAGAAGGGACATATGGCTTCAATGACATATACTGATGGCTGCATATCGAAGCCCCTGCTAGCTTCCAGGCTCCCCCAGGCCCTATTTACAGGTACCTATTATATATTTCAAAGCCCACGCTGTCATCCTAGCCCCTCTCATCTCCTTCTTACCCCTCAGCTCCCTCCCAGGTGCTCATTCCTACTCCCACTTATTCTCTTAGTGTCTCCGGCCACGTTCCAGTATCCATCTCTTGCTACCTCACTATCACCCCTGCCCTCTCCTGATCCCTCTCTCTCTCTCCCTCTCTCTCTCTCTCTCTCTCTCTCTCTCTCTCTCTCTCTCTTCTCTCTCTCATCTACAAAAATCTTAACCAAATCATGAAGCAGGAATATTGGCAGTTTCTTTACTGTGACCCCTCAACTTCAGCATTTTCCAGAGGAGAGAAATGTGTGTGTGTGTGTGTGTGTGAGAGAGAGAGAGACAGAGAGACAGAGAGACAGAGAAAGAGAGAAAGAGAGAGAGAGAGAAAGAGAGAGAGACAGAGAGAGCGAGAGAGAGAGAGACAGAGAGAGACAGGAACAGAGAAATAGTATCTAGGGAAAGCAACTAATAAAATAATAAATATCCTAAACCATTGCTACCATGTTCCCTTGACCCCCATGGCAGATATTATTCTCCCTACAGAACAAACAGAACTCATCTGCTGTTTTTGAGCATCGATAAATAAAAGACATGAGATGAGGGTATCTAACAAAGACAGAAGTCTCAGGGTCACTAAAGATAAGGCAAAGCAAATCAAGGGCAATGAGCATTGAACAGAAAGCATGTCGGGAAGGAAAGTCTTCATAGAGCTGACAACAGTTTGTTTTGAAATCTGAAGGCAGAGCAATTGCAAGCAGAAGCCTGACATTTTCCACAAATAGCAAAGAAGAGATGAACCTTGCAAGGAAGAACAGGGCAGACAAGCAAAGCAGGGTCAAGTGTCTGGCTCTTCTAGAAAGACAGACAGTGCAAGAACCTCTTATCTATGGTTCCCATCTGGCCTTTGAGTAGTTCTTAATGCTTGAGGTGAGCAGGGTGGGGGTCAGGTCTTGGTGGGTCTCCCCTCCTTCCTGGCAGAGAGGACAGTGGTGAGGTGGAAAGGAAGCAGAGACAGGAGATCTGGGAGAGGAGAGGTGCATCTGTAAAATGCGGAAAATGACACCCGGTCTCTGAGTCATCAAGGGGATTAAACATGATAATGTGGGTGAAGTAACTGCAGAGGATCCGGCATCCTGAAAATACTAAGTGGTGGTTGTGATTATTAGACTCATAGACTTCTGAGGACTGTGGTAGTGCCATACTGCTGAGGGACAAAGCAGGGAGAGGCAAGAAGCACTCAGTGGCTCTTCTAGAGAGGGAGGAAGGACAAGAGCCTCTTACCCTACTGTTCCTGTCTGTCCTTTGTGAGGCTAATGGAGGCTAAAAGCCTTGGTGGAAGATGAGAGTGAACATGGAAAAGGTTTGCAAGTCCTTCAGGCCTCCTTGCCATCCCCTCCACCATTCCTGAGGCTGGAGCATCTTCTGGGCACAGAGGAGGAAGCAGGAGGGATGTAGAGAACCACTGTGTCACCTGGTTTGTTTGAAGACCACCCTGCTGCCTGTTTGTACAAAAGGCTGTGATTTAGCATCTGGAAAATATTTACTGAGTGTCTGTGTGCCTGGGATTGCGTTGGGCTTTGGGGTATGCAGCTGATAAAGGGTGGGTGGGGGCAATCTTCAAGATGGTGACATCAAATTTAGTCCAAAGAAAATATCGTATTCTTTTCTGAGTCAGAACACTCGTGGTTACCTAGGCCAAACATTGGAACATTCTTTTTTTGTTTGTTTGTTTTTGTTTGGTTGGTTGGTTTTTTGAGACAGGGTTTCTCTGTGTAGCCCTGGCTGTCCTGGAACTCACTCTGTAGACCAGGCTAGCCTCGAACTCTCAAACGCAGAAATCCGCCTGCCTCTGCCTCCCAAGTGCTGGGATTAAAGGCATGCGCCACCACCACCCAGCCAAAGAAATTGAAGATGTCTTTATTTATTGTATGTATGTGAATACACTGTAGCTGTCTCCAGACACACCAGAAGAGTGCATCATATCCCATTACAGATGGTTGTGAGCCACCATGTGGTTGTTGGGAATTGAACTCAGGTCCTCTGGAAGAGCAGTCAGTGCTCTTAACCATTGAGCCATCTCTCCAAACCCTGGAACGTTCTTGACATCTTTCTTTCTCTCACTCTGTTTATCCAATTCATTGTCAAGTCCTGCTGCCTTCACTTTATCAAAAATCTGGACCACTTCTCACTCCTATCACCCTAACTGAGGTCATCATCATTTCTTGGACTGTTACAGGAGACTCTGAGATGGTCTTTGCTTTTAGCTTGTTCTCTCAGCCCCCTCTCCCCATGGCAGCCAACAAGAATCTCCCAAAACACATGTTCTTATGCCAATTCACAACTCCAAGTATTTTCATGACTCCTTCTCTTGCGTCCTTATGAAAGCAAAGTCCCTACAGTGACCTATAAGGTTGCCTCGGCCCTGGTTACCTCTCTAGTCAGCCCCATTTGGTACTCTGTCAGCAGTAACATCTGCTAGAATGAAATGAAACCCACTTCCTGGAAGAGGCAGGGAGCAAAGACAATGTGGGCCTCCCCTACTGCTAGCAGACTTCCAGGAAGTGTAGCATTGTGGCTCCCACACATTGGGCCCTGAATTAGATTGGCTAACAACAAGACAGGCAATGAGAGGTCAGATGTTTTTAAAAACATAATTATAGAGAAAGTTTAAAGGTGAGCATACGCTTCACACAGAAAAGTGTGCAATCCTAACACATCTTAATACATAAATAGCTCCCATAATAAAAAGATGTGTCACTCAAAAAACGAGGAGAAGTCAATGCAGAAATAACTCACAGAAGAAAATTAAATGTCCTGAATGTATCTAGGAGAAAAAAAGAGCTTACCTCATTAGCAATCAGGGAGACACACATTTGAACAGTAAGACGTTTTTCTTTTGCTAATTTAACTGGCAAAAATAAGAAAGGTTTATGGCATGGGGCTGGGGAGATGACTCAGTAGTGCTTGCTTCCAATCTTGATGACCTGAGTTGAATCTCTGGGACCCATGGAGCAGGAGAGAAACCATTCCTGCAAGTTGTCCTCTTCCTGTGGCACATAAACTCAGACAGATGATACAAATAAATGTGATACAGTTTTTAGAAAGATTTGTGATATTAAACAATGAGCAAGAACTATTGAAATGAGTACAAATTGGCTCAATTAAGGTTATTATCCCTCTTACTACAACGGTATCTCTGGGGAACAATTTTGTGGCTTTATCTAAGGATAAATAAAGTGTGCGCCGAGCCATCTATTCATTTTCTATGCTGGGCAGCCTGGTGTTGGGCTCAGTGTCGATGGTCAGCTGGGCTGTTCTTTCTGTGATGGTTTCGTTTTTCCATGATGGTTCTTGGAAGAAATGTGCACGATCTCAGCACAGTAAGATTTCATAGGCATCAGGGACCTTTCCAGTTTTGTGGCACTGTGGTGTTGGATCTCTCTCTCTCTCTCCCTCTCTCCCTCTCTCCCTCTCCCTCCCTCTCTCTTTTAGGAAAAGAAAAGTTGTTTGTGGGTGTGGGTGTGGGTGAGGCTGTTGGACATGTACTTGCCAGACATGTATGTGAAAGTCAGGTTACAGTTGTCAGGAGTCAGGATGAACTCAGATCCTCAGGGTTGTGTGTCAAGTGCCTTTACGCACTGAGCCACAGGGAGACTTACTCCATCTGGCACATGGGCACTGCCTATATAGAGCAGCACGTCTGAGGTAAGTCTCTATGTAGCAACATAGGGCAATCTTAGAAACACATTGATATTTGAAAAAGGATGGTTGCAAAACAGCATCTACGTCAGAATCTTTTTCATATTTAAGGACACAAGTGAAACAAACCTACTAAATAGAACTGTGTGTGCTCATACATTGAAGTGGCTAATTCATAGGCTGGCCTGGAGGGCTAGCTGGTTCTAACTACCAAGGGAGGGGCAGGCCTGCCACATGGAGGAGGTGTTCTATTGTCTCCTCTGCTCCTACTTACACTTTTCAAGTGTAATGTACTTGCAATGGAATGGTTTTGTACTATTTGTGTAGTTAAAAATTTGGGCGGGAGCTAGGTGTTGTGTGGCTCATGCCTGTGATCTCAGCTCTTGGGAGGTGGTTGAGGGCAAATCAGAAGTTGAAAGCCCTCTGGGATCATACTGAATTGAGATCAACCTGAGCTACAGAAGACCCAGTCTCTTGCCATGCAGTGGTGGTGCATGCCTTTAATTCCAGCACTTGGGAGGCAGAGACAGGTGGATTTCTGAGTTCGAGGCCAGCCTGGTCTACAGAGTGAGTTCCAGGACAGCCAGGGCTATACAGAGAAACCCTGTCTCAAAAAACCAAAAAAAGAAGGAGGAGGAGGAAGAGGAGGAGGAGGAGGAGGAGGAGGAGGAGGAGGAGGAGGAGAACAACAACAACAACAAGAAAGAAGAAAGAAGACCCAGTCTCAAAGGAAAACAGAACTTTGCTGGCTGGGTTTATTAGCACAAATCTGTAATCCTAGCTACTCAGCAGGCTGAGCATCACAAATTCAAGAACTGCCAGATCTACAGAGTGCATTCAGGGCCAGCCTGGGGAAAAAAGTAAGACTCCATTTCTAAATTAAAAGTAAAAATACATTTCCCTGTATATATAATGCCCCATGTTCAATCCCCACTATCTAAAAAAACCGTGTAAGCATACTTATATTTGGTTAATTTAAAACTCATATAAAAATTAGATCTTTCATAAACACAGTGGCTCTCCTGTACCCTAGCCCCACATGCACCCATTTCTCAGGTGCAAAGGTAACTAGAAATAAGTGCTTTACTGAGGTTTCACATCTGGGACTATAGAAAAGAAGCCAATACTCACAGAGAAGTCAGAGTATTCACCCTGGGGTGGTCAGTAGGGTCTGCAAATTGTATCAGGCTCCCTTTACCTGGTATAATGCTTTCAAGGTCAAGTTGTAGCATGAATTAGTACTCCACTCTTTTTGGTTTTGTCTACAGAGTCTAATGTAACCAAGGCTGGCCCCAAACTTGCTATGTAGGCCAACCTGGCCTCAAACTCTCAATACTCCTGTATCTGTCACACACGGCTTTGACTCTATACTTTCTAGTAAGTGTCCTTTGGAGTACAAAAACTGTTTTCTTTTAGGGAAGTCATTGATACATACTTCCTCTTTGCTTTCCTTTAAGCCATTGTCTAAACCAAGGTTATAATAAGTTATGTTTATGGTGTCTTTTAAGGGTTTAGCCTGACCTGTGGATTAGATCCATTTTGAGTAATTTTTGTCCGATGTGGGATAAGAGTAGCGTTCCTCTGAAGGTTGACCCCACCCTGTCCCTACCACAACCACACAGAAGGGAGAGTTTGCTTTCTAATCCTAAACAGCCGTCATTAAGGAACTCCTACTTTCAAACCCCAGGCCCAGAACTTGGAAAAAGCAGGCTTAAACCATTTCCAAGTTCAAAGCTTTTGCTAGTTTAAACTTATTCTTCTATCTGACCTCTCTACAACCAAGTCAGAACACTGTACACATTAAAGATGAAGAAAAAAAACCCAGACTTGGAGAAGCCGATGCATGTCCAAGCCACACGGGAACCTGCCTGTTAGAATCTGACCTGATGTCTTGATTGTTAACACAGACCTGCCCCATGTTTATTTTGCTTTGCTTTGGGGCAAGGTGTCATGTAGCCAAGGCCAACTTGCTGGGCTGCTAAGACAGGCCTTGAGCTACTGATTCTGCTGTCTTCACTTCCTAAGTGCTGGGGCTATAGATCTGTGGCCCCACCTCTCCTGGCTGTCATTCTTGTGTGAACTTGTGCAAGTGATGTATGTCCCCCTGTGGGTTTCAGCTTCATCATGGAGAAGGAAGAGATTTGTGGCTGGACAACTTTAGTAATATTTTATCAAGACTTCAAGTGTTTAGGGACAACAGATTTAATACTTTGGCTAACCTTAAGAGACAGGTATAGTCATTTCCCTGAAAAGGACATGGAGTCTCTGAAGCCAGCACCTGAGAATACTGAGCTAGGAAATGTTAGGGCTGGGTCAGAAACTTATCTTTCTATTCACAGTCTATATCCTCAAGTCATCCTTTCCCCTCAAACCTTAATTTCCCCCTCTCCCTGGTAAAAGTCAACAAATATCCCTTCCTCATGATATTGTCTGCAGAAATATTTATTCTCTGAGATTTTTGGGTTATGAGGAGGGTTGGGGGAGAGAGCAAGGCTCAACCTATCTTCTAATTCTGTATCTTATGCCTCAGAAGAGCTAGGGATCTAGAATGGAGATGACATAGGGGTCTAGAAGGCATGGACCACCATGGATCACTGATGAAATATTTACTAAGCTTCTATAAGATGTCAAACCTTGCTATGGGGTGGGGGCTGGAACAGAAAATAAGACAAAAATTCCTGTTCTCAGTTTATAATCTACCAAAGGGAAGAGAGACACAACAAAGCAATACACAGCAACAGAAACAGATATTAGACAGTGGTGGGTGAAGAAACAGTGGCGGTGGCTACCCAGAAGCCTTAAGAGAAGACATTTTGGGTTTGGTTTCCTGCCAAAACATCAAAATAAACCATATGCCCAAACATGAATGCACACATACATGCAAGCACAAATGAGAGAAGCCACAGACTCATAGGGAAGAAATAGCATGTAAGAAAAAAAATTTAGCTGGGCAGTGGTGCACGCCTTTAATCCCAGCACTTGGGAGGCAGAGCTAGGCAGATTTCTGAGTTCGAGGCCAGCCTGGTCTACAGAGTGAGTTCCAGGACAGCCAGAGATACACAAAGAAACCCTGTCTCAAAAAACAAAAAACAACAACAAAACAAAAAAAGAAAAGAAAAAAAAATTAAATGAAATAACGTGCGGGTGGAAGGCCAGTAAATGTTATTGGATTCATTTAGTACAGAAGCTTTTATTGTATTCCCCTGTGCAACGAATAGCATGGAGAACTCAGTGACATGGTGCATGTATAATCCATCTTCCACCAGTACACAAGACACAGGTGAAAACTTAATTCCTATTCATAATAGTTATGAAAGCACCTTAGATCACTAGGCCCAGGGCTTATGCCGCCTCTAGGCCTCGATCCTTCCTCCCGACGCCAGGGTGCGCTGCGCCGCTCCTCAGCTGGATGGCGTCTCGCTCTTCCGAACTTCCCTTCTCGCTGCGCAGCACTTCCGGTAGCGGGCGGAAGCAGGGGCTGGTGGTGCGGACGCCGGGGTCCCGAGGCATGGCGGGGGCGGGGCCGGGGGAGGTGTGCACCGAGCAGGCTAGGGCGACCCTTGCCCTGGCCCCATGAGCCAGGACTCCACAGGTGAGGACTTGCCCTTTTCGGCCCGTGAGAACTCTGCGGCGGGCTCCTCCCCGCATGATAGCCGGGTCTCAGGAGCCCCGGCGCCAGGATTTGCCCCGGGAGGCCCCGCCCTGGGCTTTTCTTTCCGGGGGCGACCATGGGCATGTGTGTCTGCCTCTTGGCATTCTTTTCTTGTTTTGGAAGCAGTCGCCAAGAGTGAGGGGACGTGTGCACTTGCTCTAACGAGGAATAAAACTTGCTTTCACACATTTAGTAACCCGGTTTAGCCAGGCTTTCTTTCGTTTCAGACCGCACCAAAGCGTCTACCATGTGGCAGCCCCAGGGCTAGATGAGTATACCACGATGACCGAAGTAGACCTGGTTACTTCCAATACAGAGAGTACAGTTCAACGAGGAGACTCAAACATTAAACACAACCACGCAAGCGAACGTGTAAATAAAAATTGTGACAGATTACTAGAGAAAGAACAAGAAAAAGATGAGTCCTTTAGGTAGGGTGGTCAAAAAGACTCCCCAGAACTTTGCAACGAGAGAAGTTAAGACATGGACTGGAGAGAATGTATTACGGAAAATGAAAGTTACCCTGTGGTTACCCACGTTGGCCAAGCATATGGCTTGAAGTAGGCCCATTGTTTAAGAAGGAAGCTTGCTACGTGTCAAGCACTGTGATGGGCTACAGAAGATAAACGTATAGTTGACCCAGAGAGATCATCATAAATATACACATTAGTAAAATACAGAGAGTTGCAAAAGAGTGGCTAGTATGTCGGGATATGTCTCTCGAAGAGAAGGAATGCCTTCAAAGATAGGATGATGAAGCTGATATCGGAGATAGTTCTCTAAGGTGAAGAATTTAGTTTCTACAAAAGACCAGATAGTATAGTTCAGTGTGTGCTCTGTCACAGTCACTCAGTTCTTTTTCCTAGGGCTAAAGTGGCTATAGGCAATATGCAAATGAGTGAGTCTGGCCGTGTTCCAGGGAAAGGTTCTTTCCATAAAACAACCAGAGGTAGTTTAGAGCCCTGACACCCTCAGGTCTGGGTCTTTTAGATCTTTATCCAGTGGATGCAGCTTGTACAAGGATAAGCTTGAAACAAAAGGATTGCAAAACAATACCTTTACATTCTAAGGGTTTTGTTTGTTTTGTGGTCCTGAGGAGTCTAATCCAGGCTGCTTGTTATGAAAGACTGCCAGAACACTACCTTTTCCCTCCCCCACCTCCAAGCTTTTGATCTCTCTCTCTGATGATTATTGATATGTATACCTTCTTTGTTGGCTATTTGTACTTTATCTGGATTTGTGGCTATTTGTTGAGTTCTAAGGGTTCATTAAATATGTTAAGTATTAACTCCTTATCAGATATTTGGCCAGCAAATACTTCTGTTCACTCTGTAGGTTGCCCTTTCCCCTTTCTTGTGGGATGAGGATGTTGAAACATAGTCTAACTGTGTAGCTCTGACTGCCCTGGAACTTATGATGTAGATTAGGCTGGCCTCGAACTCACAGAGATACACCTGCCCAATGTTGATCCTGGCTTTGTTGAATACCAAATGGTGTTTGTCCGTGTATGTGACCCTTTGGCTAGATATCTGAGAAGAGTCCTCATAATCTACTTGTCTCTGACACTGATTTATAGACACCCAGAAATGCTTCACCGATCTCCTAGGAGATTTCTAAACCAGGCATGTTAAACAAGATTAATCATGGCAAGTGAAAGTTTATTTTGAGACTCTGTTCTTTTCCATTGGCCTGTCTATGCAAATGTTATAGGCTGGGTTGTTTTTTTTTTAATTATTTATTTATTTATTTATTTATTTATTCATTTTTATTGTGACTTTGTAATAGGTTCTGAAATCAGCAAGTATGAGCTCTACCTGTGTTATTGTCCATATCATCTTAGCTACTTTTACTCTTTGAGATTTCATGCTGCTTTTAGCGTGAAACTTTTATGTTTTCCAAAAAAAATGCCATTGGGATTTCTATAGAGATTGCTTGAATTTACAGATTGCTTTAACATAACAGCCCAGTAAATGTATATGTACATGTTCAATGTTAACTTTTTTAAAAAAGCAAAAAAAAAAAAAACTGGGGAAAGTAGCAAAGTTGATTCTTTGCCTAGCATGTGCAAGGCCCTAGCTTCAATTTCCAGCACCCTGTGAGTCAAGTGTGGGTACATAAGTCTATAATCCCAACACTGGAGAGTTGGGGCGGAGGATCAAAGTTGAAGGTCATCCATGGCTTCATAGCAAGTTCAAAGCCTGCTTGAGCTCCTGTCTCAAAAATAGGGACAAGGTTTCAACCTGCATTCTAGTCTGACCTTGAATTTGAACTGATATTCCCTCCTCAGCCTCCTGAGTGGTGGTGATTTTTTTTTTTCAACTGTGTGCCCCTATACCCTGGGAATGGGATTTTTGTGCTGTTCATGTTTGATGTACTTGCTGGCTTATTCTTTGAAAATTTCTGTTAGTATATATTTGGAAGGTAGTCTTTGTGTCTCTTATCCTTCCTTTCAGACCTTTAAATTTCGAATATCAGGATCGCTGTGCAACTGTAATCTCAAGAGAAATCTGGGTCACTGTTGACCTGGAAGATCTCAGGTTCATTTAGAGGTATTAGCATGTTTTGTTTCGTTTTCTTGAGTTCTGCTTTTTTTTTTTCCATGCAGAGATGTTATAATGGATCATCATGTTTCCACGATTAAACCTCGAAGAATCCAAAATCAAAATGTCATTCACCGCTTAGAACGCCGGCGTATCAGTTCAGGCAAGGCGGGGACCCACTGGCATCAGGTCCGAGTGTTCCACCAGAATGTCTTCCCCAATTTTACGGTTGTCAACGTTGAAAAGCCTCCTTGTTTCTTGCGTAAATTCTCGCCTGATGGGCGCTACTTTATTGCATTTTCATCTGACCAGACATCTCTTGAAATCTATGAGTACCAGGGCTGTCAGGCAGCAGAGGACCTCTTGCAGGGATATGAAGGGGAGATCTTGTCCAATGGCAATGACCAGAGGTCAGTCAGCATCCGAGGCCGGCTCTTTGAGCGTTTTTTTGTCCTGCTGCACATTACCAATGTAGCAGCCAATGGCGAGCACTTGAACCGGGAGTGTAGCCTCTTCACGGATGACTGCCGCTGTGTCATCGTGGGCTCCGCTGCCTACCTCCCAGATGAACCCCACCCTCCTTTCTATGAGGTGTATCGGAACAGTGAGTCGGTGACCCCCAATCCACGGTCCCCTCTTGAGGACTATTCCCTCCACATCATTGACCTTCACACTGGCCGTTTGTGTGACACACGCACATTCAAGTGTGACAAAGTGGTCTTGTCACACAATCAAGGGCTATACTTGTACAAAAACATCCTGGCCATATTGTCTGTGCAGCAGCAGACTATTCATGTCTTCCAGGTGACGCCTGAAGGCACATTTATTGACGTTCGGACCATTGGCCGCTTCTGCTATGAGGATGACCTGCTCACTGTGTCTGCCGTTTTCCCTGAGGTGCAGCGGGACAGCCAGACAGGCATGGCCAATCCTTTCAGGGACCCTTTCATCAACTCCTTGAAGCACCGGTTGCTGGTTTATCTCTGGCGCAGGGCAGAACAGGATGGTAGTGCCATGGCGAAGAGGCGCTTCTTCCAGTACTTTGACCAGCTGCGACAGCTGCGCATGTGGAAGATGCAGCTTCTGGACGAGAACCATCTGTTCATCAAGTACACCAGTGAGGACGTAGTGACGTTGAGGGTCACAGACCCATCTCAGGTACGGGTGAGGTCTCCTGCCTGTGCCCTGTGTGCATCAGGAATACACACCTTAATGTGGTATTGATTTTTGTTATGCTTGGGTTCAGATTTAAAGTAGATTCCTTTTTGTCTGGCATCACATATTGAAATTGGCAGATGGAGGGTCCATGTCAAGCCACTGCCATGTGGACAGCCAAGTCTGTGGTTATGATCTCAGTTATTCCTCAGGACATTCTCAGTACCTGTCACATAGAAGCTCAAATGATGTAAGATCAGGGTTTGGACCACACATATAGAATCCTACCTAAACTTTTTAAGACTGGTTATTGAACCAAACAGATGTGGCAGCGAGAATGAGCACTCCATGCAAAAATGGAAGTCCTCAGGGCTCAGTGGTAAAGAGCTTATTCAGGATGAGGTTCAGTGCCCACAGCCCTGAAAACAAAAATGTAAAAATCTGTCATTGCAGGCAGTTATGATGGCAGACGTACTTCCATAAAGCCAGCAGTCCTAGCAGTGGGCTGTGGAGACAGACAGAGAGCTTGGGTTCCAGGGCAGTGAGTTCCAGACCTGTCTGCATTATGAGACTATGACTTAAAAAGTTAAAGGGGAGTAAGTGGTGACGAGAGGGGCAGACAGACACACCTGAGCTGAGTTCATACCTTCTGGAAATCCAGGGAGTCTTTGAAAAGCTCTCCACTTCAGTGTGGTCTGTGTAAGCGCCTTCCTCTCTGTACCTTTGGCTCCCTTGCCCCAAGTCAATCCTCCTGTTTTGTCAACAGAACAGTGAGGCTGATAGTAAACTAGGAAGGGACTCTACCTCTAAGGGATACTATACGTTGTTGGGGGTTGACTCAGTGCTTAAAGCATCTGCCTTACAAGCATG
This sequence comes from Grammomys surdaster, assembly GCF_004785775.1. Taxonomy (NCBI): domain Eukaryota; kingdom Metazoa; phylum Chordata; class Mammalia; order Rodentia; family Muridae; genus Grammomys; species Grammomys surdaster. Next base: position 1,202,844 of record NW_021620849.1, on the reverse strand, counting down.
AGGGCAGTTTGGATTCCCAAAACCATTGTAAATGCCAGATAAGTATGGTGGCCTGCTTTTAATTCCAGAGTTCAGAAGGTGGAGACAGTCCCAAGAGCAAGCTGGCTCATCCGCAAGCTTTGGTTCAGGCGAAAGACACTTACCTCAATGACTAAGATGGACAGTGCTTGAGGAAGACTAGGAACATCAGTTAACCTTGGGCCTTATGTGTCCAGGTTTGGTACATAAAGTACATGCACACACACACATCCACACATTCACCACATATGCATAAGAAACATCAATAATACATAAATAAGAGATAGTATACAGGACATCATTTCTAAGCCCTTACCTAATCTGTGGTAAAATAGCTTCCAACAGTGACTCCTCCAAACACAACAATATCAGAGTATTCCAAAAAGGGGAACGTGATCAGATTCCAGTTTATTTTTAAAATTCTCTTTCTTCCTTGCTAATGATGAGTGGTCACTGATCCACCATAGGTGAATATTAGTTCATCTTATGCGTCATGGAAGATAGGTGGTAGAGTCCTTGACTTCTTTCCCCTACTGTCCTTAATTTCCCAGTCTGCCGTAGAGGGAAAACTGGTAAATGTTTGTGTAATTTTATATTCACATAATTATGAAAGATCCTGTTAAAACCCTGATATGATCAAAGTGGTGTCCTAGTCTATAGATGGGACATGAGTCACTCTTTTATTTAGGTTTCAGCTATAATTACCTTTCTATTTTGGAAGGAATAAGTCGTCTGTTATCACTGCACTGAGATTATCCTCTTTTTCTTTTGCTAAAAGGTGACCTATTTTATCCTGTTAGTTACAGTCAGTTACAGCCTGACACACTGCTGGGGCTGTGCCTTCTCTTCTGAGTTTGAAACTCGAAACCTAGTCTCTGCACCCCAGTTGTCCTCTTCTCGCCCCTTCCAGTTTAATTTGATAAGTTCCAATAAGGTTAATGAGTAAAAACTGCATCCATAGACAAAGCCTTGGTAATATTATGGGTATTATTCTCAGGTTATCTCCAGTCTCTTTAATTTGCAACCAAATTTAATTTCCCGGTGACTGCAAAGTCATGTAAGAGGAGCTCTGGGAAGGACTAATTAGTATGAGACAGGTGGGCCACATGGCTGCAGAGATGGGTAACAGAGATTAAAACTCAATCAGAGGAAGGTGAAATGTGAATCTGTGTGTCCTGGACATCTTAGACTCCTGCTGGAAGCTTGCAGGTTTAGTTCACACTGTAGCGTTCACTGTGACAAAAAACTCAAGGTACCCAGTGCTTCCTGTTAGGCAAGGCTGAGCACTCAAGGTGTCAAGGAAAAGGCCCAGTCACCCAGGGCTCCATTCAGGAAAAGTGGTGACTGCCACCTATGGCATTTGAATGCTTTTCAGGTCCCCTCGCCCCCCATCCTAATTGGCAAAAATCTCAAATGTATCTTACAAAAGCTCTTGGCTGAAAGAACATTTGTGGAGAAAGAAATGGAAAATGCCTGTCTGATTTTTCATTTGTTCATCTGCTGTATCCTGCGTGGATACAACTTGCCCAGGCAGTTTTAGCACACAATGTACTTAAGGCGTCTCTCTGCATGCTAGAAATATTAAGAGGGAAAAATAAATGCCCCTAAATTGAACTTTCAACTGTACACATAGAAGAGAAAATCATTTACCAACAGGCAGCCCTGGGCTGCAAATCACTTTCCCAGCAGGAAAGAAAATTAAATCTGGCATTTTAAAAACTTTTTTTTTTAAAAAAAAATATCTTAGGGTAGATTGGGGAACAAGTAGCAAATAAACACTTGGAAGGAAAAATATTGAATTTGCACAGTTTGAAATGAAAGATTGAAAGTCTTTTTATGTATACATGCTGGCCAGCTCAGTAATCCCAGCAGTGTGGCGGCACGGGAAACCTGGTGGCATCAAGGTTCTCAACGATGGAGCCAATGCTGCTTCAGTCCAGAACTTGTGGACCCGTGCTCCCTATCTAGTGCCAACGTGGAGGTCCCTGAGTGGGTTGTTGGGTGGTGTGTGTTTCTGGAACGTTGCCAGGCATGGCCATCCCATTGGCTGCCTCTCTTCTTCTGCAGGCCTCCTTCTTTGTGGTATACAACATGGTGACAACAGAGGTGATTGCCGTGTTTGAGAACACGTCAGATGAGCTTCTGGAGCTCTTTGAGAACTTCTGTGACCTCTTCCGCAATGCCACCCTGCACAGTGAAGTCCAGTTCCCTTGCTCAGCTTCTAGCAACAACTTTGCAAGGCAGATCCAGCGCCGGTAAGCTGTTCCACAAGGCCTTGCAGGTTTAACTTTAAATGGTTGGTGTTAGGCTGGTAGCCATTTGCTTCAGGACACTTTGTATTCTGTTTGCCCACCAGGCCTTGGTAGGTCTGCCTGTTGGAACCAACTCCTCTGTCATCCTGACGTTTTCTCATCTCTGAGGACCTGTGTAATTGTTGGTACATCTTCTGGGTCCTTCTTAGACCACGTGTGAGCTGCAGAAAGATAGAAACTACATCTCTTTATTGCTGTATTCTCAGTGGTGCACTGTCAAGTCCTTAAATATTTGTAGACTGAGTGATGGAGATCATTTTAGAACTTCTGGTTAATATGGAACCATCCACATATCTTTGCTCCATTGGAAAACCCCTCTAACAGTAAAGCGAGGGATAGAGGGGTGGCCCTTAAGAGCAGAAGAGAAGACAAACCAGAACTATAGATACGGTTTGGAAGTAGAAAGTTCATGGTATCTAAGAATCTTCTTAGTAGATTAGCATGAAAGGAATAGTTCCTTTGGCTAAAAGCCCCTGGTAAATCTGGTAGAGTCAGGCAAGTCCTCAGCTATCATACCTAAATTTCTCTAACCTTAGTGAGATATGGAAAATATCTGGTTTTGGTCCCCAAATAGGCCAGAACACATTGAGTGGATGAATCAGAACAAGCATTGCTGCTTCTGGGAAAGACAAGCAAACAAGTAAACTTCCTGCAGCAACTCTGTGCTGTACACAGGGACAGTTGTGGGTTAGACAGAGATTCTGACCCTCATTTACCTCTGCCTTCTCTCTGACATACCTGTCTTCTGCCTTAGTAGCATCATTCTCTTCTTTTCAATTTGAAGCAGGTCTGACTATATACAAGCCCAGGCTGGTCTTGTACCCGTGGTGGTTCACCTTCCCAGTCTTCCTAGTGCACAGGTGTGGAACGCTTCCCCTCCCTCTTTGGTGGCAGTGCTGGGACTTGAACCTAAGAGTCTTCTTTCAAAATTAACTTTTAAGTTAACCATTTCATTAACAAGTTATAGAAGGTAGGTGTCCTAGTTTGCTTTCTGTTGCCATGACCAACAGCAACCTGGGAAGAATGGGTTTATTCCAGGTTCTACTTTAATGTCACAGTCCACCACTGAGGAAAGTCAGGGCAGAAATTCAAGGCAGGAACCTGGAGGCAGGAACTTGACAGAGAACCAGAGAGGAATGCTGCTTACTGTCTTGTTCTTGGCTCATTCCTAGCTACCTTTTTGATATAGTCCAGGACCATCTGTCCACAGTGGGCTGGGCAGTCCTTCATCTATCATCTGTTAAAACAGTTCTCCACAGACAATCCTTCAGTTGTGGTTCTCTCCTCCAAACCAGCTAGTATGGTGGGCACCCTCAGTCAAAGCATCAAAGAGACATGCTTCATGTGGTCAGGAATTTTGATTTCTGTTCGCTGTTGGGCTAGTGTGTTATCAACTGAGAGGAGCTGTAAGCTCATTTAATGAGCTTAAAATTTTTTTCATGTCACTTAAGACTGATAAGTTATGAATGTCTTTGCACATCTTACCCAATGCCACTATCTTGAATAGATTTTTGTAAGCTACACTATCATAGTTTACTTTATTGAAAATATAACGTACATGTAAATTGAAATTATTTTTTTTGTTTCTTGTGAATACATAGCTCTTAATGCAAAATGGCAAATGTTCTCTAGTAATCTTCATGTAAAAAAACAAAAAAGCAAACAAACATGTAGCTTATGGGTTAGCATTAAGTGTGTGAACAGACAAAATGGACTTAAGACCTGAATCATTTAAGAAGCGCTTTTATTCTAAAAGAGACCCTCCCCCCACTTCCCCCTCCCCCAAATAAAAAACCTAGGAAAGGAAGAGGCAGAGTTGTAGTCACTGAAACAACTGGAAATGTAAGCACAAGGGTAGTCCTAGAATGCCAGTGTTCTAGGAGACCTAAAATGTCTTAGATTTAGCTGAAGAACTCTCCAAGGGGAAAGAGAGAGTGAGGCCATAGGGAAATGGGAAGGAAAGAGTTAAAGAAAGGTTGAGAGCATTTGCCCTAGAGTTCTGTACCTGCTGTTCCTAAGAAAGAGAATCTGAGGGCCAAAGAGGTAGAAACAATGTGAATACTTCCTAACCCAGAGAGATAGAACTTTCTAGATCGGCAGGGTCATCCATTACTATTGGAACCAACTGTTAAACTCTGAGGGAGTTTTGCAAGCTGACGGTTAAACATAGCCGTTATTAAGCTGTCCTTACTCCCTTGACGTTATCCATGCTTTGAGGTTGTGTATGTATCTGGGTGGGTTGTGCTGTGGTTCATCTCCAGCTGTGTTTGATGGTGTTACGGTAGTGCCATGAAATTGGCCACTTGTGCAAAAGAGGAAGCTTGACACCACAGAAATTGGCAAATGCTACAAATTATGCCCCTCCCCCTGCCAAGAAAGACCACCCACTTTACCAGCAGCATTCTGGTACTTAGTTTATAGTCAGTGAGAAAAGGCCCACGTGGAGACATGCTGTATAATTTTGAAACATTGGAGATAAAGGTAAATTATAAAAACTTGGAGCAAGAACTTACATTTCACATGCAAAAATGTTATTAGAATGGTGTCAGATTGGTCAGTGACAGTGCTAAGCGCGAAAAGATGTTAAGATCTTGCCGTCAAATTTTTGTGAAAAGGATGATTTCAAGGGCTTGGGACTGTAGTTCAGTACATTCAGTACTTGTCAAGAACTCACAAGGCTAAGGTTCAATCCTGCCTCCACCAGTAGAGCCACCCGAAAGTGTCTGCCTACCGGGGGGGGGGGGGGGGGGGGGGGGGGGTTCGAGAGAAGAGCAGTCCAGACTGGTTCTTGAACTTACAATTCTTCTGCCTTGGGTTCCCTAATACTGGAATTACAAATTACTGTGCCTAGTGAAAAGGATGATTTCTCATTTAGAGTCCTTCATTCAGATAGAAAAGAACAAAGATATTTTCAAACCTTTGAGACAGGACAATAAAATCACCTTCTATGTGTCTTTCTGAGGAAGCCTTTGGAAAATACATGTCATCAGTAAACCACAAGGAATGGGTTTTGGGCAACAGGGAGAGTTCTGAAGGTGTTGAACCAGAAGCTACAAGATCACAGGTCACAGGTCAGACCTGAAGGATATGGGAAAGTTAAGGATCCAGGAAGGAAGTGTTACAGGAAAAGGTGGAGCTGGGTGGTATCTGGTGGGTCAGAGTGTATCACCACTGCTGTTCTGGAAGGGGTGTCAGTGGTATGTAAGCAGAGCTATTGAGGGAGACCAGGAGCTACCCGTGGTTAACCAGGAAGACAGATGACATCAGCAGAAGCAATAGCAAGCCCAAAAACCGCTGAGACCTTTGAAGGACACTAATGAGGTCTGGTGGCTGGATTGGAGTGAGCAAAGAGCAGTAGTTGGAGATAGGACCAGAGACACAAAGACACAAACGATTGGTTGTTCTGCAACTTCAGGTGGTACCGAGTAGTGGCGGATGATACTGTTGTTCTCTCTCTCTCTCTCTCTCTCTCTCTCTCTCTCTCTCTCTCTCTCTCTCTCTCTCTCTCTCTCTCAATCCGCCTCTGTCCACTGAGGACTGACCCTGGGGGCCTCTGGTATGTTTGGCAAGTACTGTAAGTACTGTGTTGCTGAGCTGTATCCCCAGCCATCTTTTTATACTTTTATTTTAAGGAGGTCTCACCAAGTTCCCCAGGCTAGTCTAGTCTTGTTCTTGAATTTTCAGTCCTGAAAATTCTCAGTGTCTGAAATAGCTGGATTACACACCCATGTCACTATACCAGATGGTTTTCCTTCTTTTAAACCGGGAAGTAATAATGACATGTTTGTGTGTTGATGGGACTGATCCTGGAGAGAATCCTGCCTAGTATGTGAGAGAGCATGAGATTTGCCACCCAAATAGAGAGATTGGAGTGCTATGCAGGGACAGATGCTCTGTGGAGACCTTAAAAGGTCCTCTTGTGCTTTCCTGTGTTTGTCAGTGACAAACTAGGGGAAGATGAGGTAACTATGGAAGAGAGTGGGAGGTAAGTTGGACTGTGGAAGTTCAGTTGAGTATCCTCCGACATTGAGAGCCTATGTGGCTTTGTGGCAATAAGGTTAGAGTGAGCATTTTCTCCAGCCACAGGAAATGCAGCAGACACAGGCATAGAATCAGGAGAGCTGAACTCCACTAGAGTCCTGCTGTAAAGCAGAGGTCAAGGTGGTTGAGCATGCAGGCAGTGGAGCTGTTTCACGATTGACTATGACTTCTAAGATGCTTAAAGAAGAAAGCGGACTTAATGGGTGTGTGAGGTGGAAGAAAAGTGTTGGAGAGCTAGGAGAGGATGGCTGGAACATGGGATGGTCACCTGGAGTGCAGTGCTTGCAGAGTCGAGGGAGGCTATTGGAGGCAGAGGCTGAGAGGAAAGTCAAGCTAGGCCATGCTGTTAGATGGATCTTTATCGAGAATTTTGGAGTCACCCGTAGTTAAGAGATTGTTAGTTGGACAGAACAACACAGCTAAGAGCTAAGAGCTGCAGATTCCAGAGAGATGGCGTCTTTATATGTCAGGCAGTGTGGTGCTGGAAAATGGAGATTAGGTGGGTGTTGCTAAAGAATAGGAAGCCCTCAATGTACAGATCCTGTCCTAGAGGCTTTGTGGTCACCACACAGCCATGAGCCAGCTCTTATCATGTTCCCATCAGTGGTGGCAGGGACAGAGGAACAGCTCCATTGTGTCACCTGTAAGTAGCCTGAGGAGTTTCCTTATCGTTTGGGGACCTTTACTGCAGATCCATGGCATGGCTACAGAAAAGCGTCTCAGGATGTGGCAGAACTGAAAGTAATTAAAAGGCATTTTGAACAGACTTAAGAACAAGGGTTAGTAGAGAGGCACTCGGAAGGAGGTGAGATAGACCCATGTGGATATGGGGCTTTCAAATGATAGTTGTGACTAAGTGTCTAGAAAGTAGCTCTATATAAACTGGTTTTGGCGGCTTCTGGTTATATCTAAAAGAGTTGCTAAGGAACCTTTTCTCTTCTGGCAAATGAGGTTTAGGGTGGTTCCAGAGATGCACTGATAGAGCATACCTGAGAAAACTCCTAGTTCTCGAGAGCTGTAGGGAAAGTTAGGATTGTAATTGTTTTTAAGATAGAATTACTGTATGTGTATAGTGTGTATGTGAGTGTGCATGCACGTGCCATTGTATGTGTGTAGTGTGTATGTGAGTGTGCATGCACGTGCCATTGTATGTGTGTAGTGTGTATGTGAGTGTGCATGCACGTGCCATGGCACACATAGGACGCTGGAGGACCACTTTTGGGAGTTGGTAACCTCCTTCACTCTGGGGCCTGCTGACTGAACTTAGGCCAGGTTTGTGGGCTTGTGCGGCAGCACTTTCACCTGGAGAGTTGGAGTTTAGAAGTGTACGTCAGTTTTAAACTGAGGCAGCTGCTGAGAAGCCTTCCTCACTGGTGCTTTGTTTTAGGTTCAAAGACACGATTATAAATGCCAAGTATGGAGGGCACACGGAGGCTGTGCGCCGACTGCTAGGCCAGCTCCCCATCAGTGCCCAGTCTTACAGTGGGAGTCCCTACCTGGATTTGTCACTCTTCAGCTACGATGACAAGTGGGTGTCGGTCATGGAGCGACCCAAGACTTGTGGAGATCACCCGATCAGGTACTTTATCACCACCACAGCTACAAACTGCTTGAAGTGAGAGGCACCGTGTTCCCTCTCTCTCCTCTTCTACGGCATGGGTCAGTGACTGACACTCTCTCCTGTGTTTCTGCTGGATGGAAAGAGCAGGCTGTCTGCATTGTGTGGTGAGAGCTTGGGTCACTTAGGCAGTATTCTCAGAAGTTAGCCCCATGAATAAAACTTTTATTCAGTTAAATGCTGTCTGCTTTTAAAAGTGTCCAAGGAATCCTGGCATGGTGGCACACACCTTTAACTCCAGCACTTGAGAGGCAGAGACAGGTGGATTTCTGTCTCTCTCTTGAGTTTGAAACCGGCCTGTTCTACAGAGTGAGTTCCAGGACAACCAGGGCTACCCCAAGAGACCCTGTATTGAAAACAAAAAACAAACAAACAAACAAACAAAGCAAAAGCATCCAAGAAAAGGAGCTGTAATGTACATTTTTAATGTCCTAACGGCACTCCATAACAGATTTTTGTATTTAGTATATCTTACTCAAGTTATTTTATCCATGTTACTTAGTAGAAAAAGCAGAGATAATTTTTTACTGCTGGAATCTTTGTTTGTTTAAGGTTATCTTATGAGTATGAATGTTTTACTTGCATGTGTGTATGTACACTCCGTGTGTACCCGCTGCCCACAGAGGTCAGAAGAGGGTGTCAGATCCCTTGACTTGGAGTTATGGTTGGTTGTAAGCCACTATACTGGGAGTTACAGGTGGTTGTATGCTACCATGTGAATGCTGGGAATTGAACCCAGGCTCTCTGCTAGAGAGAGCAACAAGTACCCTTAACCACTGAGCCATCTATCTTTTCATTCCTACTGGTGGGGTCTTAAGGCAGGTTCGAGGTGAGCCTGGGATATGAGACCCTACCTCAGAACAAACAAACATGTGTTAATGTCACCAACCATCTAATGAGTTTTCCCTGTGGTGCTTGAGAATATTCCCACAGTTCCTTTGACACATGCTAAGCAAGGCTCATATGCATGTGGCTGCTAGCCTTAAACCTTAGGTTTACTTTCTCCTTTATTTTTCTTACAGTGAAATCATTGTTCATCACCAACACATTCATCCTGTAGTCTTTCTCACACCTGGCTCTGTCCATTGCATGCTGGGAGTAGTATTTACAGTATTCCTCATCCCTCCTGCTTTCCTCTAAGCTTGTAGTTATTGGGAACTAAGTGGGTAGGTTAATGTGCTTTCTATGCATAAAAGCACAGAATGGGCTCATCTGATACAGCCAGACAGATACATTTTTGTCCTTGCTGACACAAGTTCCTGCTTTTCTGGTTTGAAAAGATGAGCCCAAGTAACAGGTCTGCAGTGCCATAGCTATGACCAAAGAGGCTTCTCTTGTAATTCCTTTGTGTTTTTACTTAAAATGAGAACTGGAAGGACATTAAAGACATCTGAGGAGGTGGTGCTGCCAGGCACCATCGCTGTCTATACCATTCTGCTTTTGCCAACAAGTGTGTTTGTACATGTTTTTGTCTGTAGCATTAATCACAGGAAGCACCGTAGTTTGTTGACGGCTGTAACTGTAGGATGTCTTCCGTTGGGTGACACAGTCTTCATACGGACACTGTCCCATCGAGTAGATGACCCATCACTTATCCAGCCTCCTGCCCGTCTCTTTTATGCATTTTTATATTAGAGCAACTCCGATAGTGACATCATTAATCATTTAAATTAAGTTCTGAGTATATGAACTTTTGGAAATTGGATTATTTTATCAAAAATTATGAACATCATTGAGCTCAGGGGTGGCACATTTCCCTGGTATGTGCACGGCCCTGGATTTGAACCTCAGTTTTGCAAAATAATAATAATAATAATAATAAATAATAATAATAATGTGTGAGTATCTTTAGATTTGTTTCTCTGCTTTCCAGAAAGGATAATCAGAGCTTTTTAGTTATTATCTTACATCCCGTTCATCATCTCTCCTTCCCCAAACCACAAGTCATTCAGCACCAGCTTTTGCTTCATTGTATCAGATGAAGAAGCCCAAGCTCACTCAGTCACCATTCGCTCCATACCTGAGTGCCCTGCTGCTGCGCTGCATCCTAGGAATCAATGCCATTTAATTTCTGTATGTGAAAAACAACAACCATCAGAGAGAATGCATTTCATTTTTTAGTATTTTACTTATTGAGACACAACTCATGGAGCCCAGGCAAGCCTCAAACTTGCTGTATAGCCAAGGCTGGCCTTGAGCTCCTCATCCTCCCGTCTCTGCCTCCAGAGTGCTAGGATTACAGGCTTGTGCCACTCTACCTGGTGCGAGAATTTGTTCTTAAAACTGAGAATCTTCAAGATTAGCCCAGAATGGCACTATTATGTAGTCACTGCTAGTCACTGCTGGCTGTCGGGCACTTCCTGTGAGATGAGGCTCGGCGGAGACGCGTGTAGGTGGGCAGCTCAGGTTTCAAAGATTAGTGAAAGAAAAGATGTGTGGTAGCTGGTTATTTTAGATATATTGGATTAAATTAAATATATTACAAGATAAATTTTACTCTTTCGTTTTACTTTTTAAAATGTGGCTCTTCAGAGATTTAAAGGTACACGTGAAGTTATATATGCTGTTAGTATTTCATTTCTAGTGCCAGCTAAGACAATCTTTAGGCAGTGGCTTCTAGAAGCGGGAGGTTGTAATTTGGAGTCTGATTCAGGGCCATTGTGAGCAAAAGTGACCAGTGACTAAGGTCAGGAGCTTACTTCCCAGTCACTGCTCTGACTGAGCTGGTGAGGTAAGCGGCTTCGGGTTCTGCTAAGCTGGGCTCGCTGCAAGAGGCCGGGTCACTTACCTGAAGAACTCTCCTGTCTGCGTCCCCTGCTGTCCAGATTTCAAGATGGCAGTGATAGCAACACTGTGTCCTTTTTCTGTTTAGGTTCTATGCCCGGGACTCTGGCTTGCTGAAGTTTGAGATCCAGGCAGGCTTGCTGGGCCGCCCCATCAACCACACAGTGCGACGCCTCGTGGCCTTCACCTTTCACCCCTTTGAACCATTTGCCATTTCTGTGCAGAGGACTAACGCAGAGTATGTTGTCAACTTCCACATGCGACACTGCTGCACCTAGTCACCTCATTACAATCGTGCTGTCCAGGACTTTGCCCCCCGCTCATTCAGTGGACAATAAAGCAAAAGCTGCTAGCTGCCTGATTTCGTTGGTATTCCAGACTGGTATACCTCACCTACGACAGAGTCTGAGAGAGAGGATGGGGTGCAACCTGGTGGGACTCTGTTTTCCTCTTACCCAGATGATCAATTTTAAAGTTGTCTCACTTTTCCCTGTGGGAACACCTAGCATTACATCCATTTTATTTTAGCATTTTATGACTGTGGAGATAGAGGCATTTACACCTTTCCCCTTCATGTCCCCCTTTGGCATTATGGTGTGAAGCCTGCAGCAGGTAAATCATGTTTACTTTTGAGAATTATGTACTCCTCTCCATTCCCTCAACTAGCAGGGCTATCTTTATAAGAGAAAATAAAGCCTTGGTATTTTCTTAGGACACCGTCTCTTGCTTATGTTTCCCTCACACCCGTGCTTTTTCCATACTTGGGTAGAGAGGTACTGAGAGAGAACCGGCAGGCCCCGGATGCAGCAGCTGCTCCCGTGTGCTAAGTGGCTAGTGCCCTTGTCAAAGGCAGTCATTTGTTTCCTTCCCCAGGGCTTTCTGCTGGTAATTGTTAGCACCGGAGAGGTGGGAGTAATCACACAGCCTCATGTGGAAGCATGCTCACATCTGCTGCCCGTGTCATGCTGGTGGGAGAGCATGCAGCCCTGTGAGTCTTGGCAGAAACAAACACCGTGTAGCACGTACTGTCCTTTGAGTAGCAGAAGCTGGAAGGCTCCAGGTGTCCCTAAACAGATCAAACTGGTTGTCCCTGGGTGGCTGAGCTCTCTTAGCTCTCCTGTAGCCCCCTGCTGCTACCCTCCTGCAACCTTCTGTCACATTGTCCACCAGGCTCCTCCAGAGGGCCTGCCTGTAAGCCTGTTTATATCTCATTTGCATAATGTTTCCCCAGTCATAATGTAGTCAGCTTGTTTAGAAACATCTGTCTCAGAAGGTACCTCTGAAATGTTTTGTACCAAAGCAATCTAAAAGGAGCCAGGGACACAAGCAGCTGGGTTCCATATTCCTTCTGCTAGTCAGACATCTTCCAGGAGGCCTAAGAAACACGATAGGAGATGCTGAGCCCCACCCAAACCAGTTCCATTAATGTCATCCTCCTCAGGTGCCTAAATTTTGTTTTTGTTTTAATTTTTATTTTTGCACTGCTGGGAATTGAACCTGAAATCTTGCCCATATCTGGCGAGTGCTTTATCAGCTGATCTGTATCCACAATGGGCAGCTAATTTTATTCTACCTTCAGTACAAGGTCTGAGCACCTAATATGAATCAAGTAGGTAGTGTCCTAAGACTGTTAAATCAGCAGAGAAAAAGAGTTCCAACAGAGCTTCTCTGAGGACAGTCAGGGGGAGGTGGAGATGCAGGAGGAGGAACGCTGGGGCAGAGCTTCGGAAATTGCAGCACTGACTGTGTTATGTGACCCAGGATGGTGCCACCCACCTTAACCGTGCTTCCATTAACCCTGCCTAGAAACTCTCATCAACAATCCCAGAACTTGTCTCTTAAATGAGTCCAGTTCCTGTCAATGCCAGGATAAACCACTACACCCCTGTATTACTTTTCTTGTCACTGTGACCAAGTAACATGACTGAAGCAACTGAGGGTGAGAAGGGTTTGTTTTATTTAGTTCACAGTTACCTGGCGAAGAAGAGGCAGTGATGTTCACAGGGCTGGAGACGCTTTTCTCTCATCTTGGCTGCCTCAGAAAGAGATACCTTAGGTAAGAAACGGTGATGACCCTGCACATCTGCCTCAGATTCAGAGGGTTCTACAACCTCCAAGACTGGCATCCCCAGTCTGGGGACGTGAGTAGTTAAACATACAAGACTGCAAGGGTCGTTTTGTACTCAGTCTAAGAGCCCCATAGACCAGGCACATGTTTAGCCAGTGAGTTGGTTCTGCTTCACGGCTATTCCAGCACCCAAAAGTCTTACATCCAGTTTCTCTTCTGTCCTCTGTGGCAATCATCCTGTGTTGAGTTGAGACAGTGGGGAGCGTGGAGAAGGTTCTGCTTGGTCATACGCCCCTGTTCATAAGTGACAGGCATCCCTTCCACACACATCCTGTCGTACCTAGCCAAACACACACCTAAGCAAGAGACTCCGACAACTATCATATACCTGGCTAGCCATGTGCTAGCTTTTCTTGTTTCCAGGAGGGAGACTGAGTTTTGATAGACGGGTAGCCATTGCTGAGACCTTGGCTTCTTCATTAGCTCTCACCTCCCCTCAAGGTCCTCTTTCTCCTTATCCAGCCTAGTTGACTTGGTATAATATGGACACTATCTTGCCAATGCCCTTGACTTTTTTTTTTTAATGCTGTTCTGTTTCCTTCATGTTTGCTCCTGAGTTCATGATCACAATCCTGAAGCAGATGCTCAGCGCTACAGAGTTAGCCTTATATATTCTCCTTGTCTTGATCTCTACCCCTGGAGGCTGCTGGTTTTCACTTTGTCTTACCTCTGGCTTCAAAATTCTTTGTATATTTCTCAGCTGGCCACCTTGCCCTTCCATGTCAAGACAGAAACCATTAGATGGGAATTTCCCTCCCTTTCCTTTACCATGTCAACCAGGAGACATGTCTGTAATCGTTCCTTGCGGGTACCTGATACAGCCAGTAACATCCACAGTTCAGAGCAGGGAGAACAAATGCATGCATGCTTACTGTTCAGTTTGTTTTCCCTATTCTTAAACAGTCCAGTGCCCCAAGCTTAAGGAATGATACTGCCCACAGTGGGCAGGTCCTCCTGCGTCAGTTAACACAATTACCATAATCCCCTTCACAGAAGCCAACCTGATCTGGACAGTCCACTGAGACTCTCTTCCTTGGTGATTCTAGATTGTTTCACGTTGATAATTAAAACTATCTGTGATGTGACGGTAAGATGATGGAACTGCTATAACCTTCAACCCCAATGGTACAGTCCCCACTCTGGGAACTTGCCCACTGATTCTTGTAGTGTATTTCAATAAGTTCTTTGTCTTTTCGCATCTTGATAAATATTTCTACTCTTCACATCGCTGGACTGCCTTTTATACACTTTTTTTTTTTTTGCTGGACAGTAGTGTATCAAGAGAGAAATACCTAGTTCCGGATTCTAGAACAGCACGTTTCCAGTTCTCCTCTTGCCTTCCTGATTGTTCTTTGTTGGCTCCCTTTCCTGGCTTCTTTAAGCTCCATCTTTAGAGGCTGGGCTGCTCTAGCACTGGACCTTGGATTCTTATTTCTTTCCCTGCCTCTCCCCACCTCAGACCCTGTGGTTTTATAGACTGAGATTGATGTTCCTCAAAGCTGTAACTCGAGCTGCCCTTCCTCCAACACCTCGGTGATCCTAATTCACATAGCCCATGACTTACATGGAGTCTTCATTTGGATATCTAATATGCTTTTCTCTCTCTCTCTCTCTCTCTCTCTCTCTCTCTCTCTCTCTCTCTCTTTCAAGACAGGGTTTCTCTGTGTAGCCTGGCTGTCCTGGGACTCACTCTGTAGACTAGGCTGGCCTCTAACTCAGAGATCCACCTGCCTCTGCCTCCCAAGAGCTAGGATTAAAGGCATGCGCCACCACCGCCTGGCTCTAGTATGCTTTTCAAAACATCCCTAATACCATTGATTCTTGTCCCTCTCTCCAACCTATTTTTCCTTCAAGATTTCCTATCAGGAACCAGGTGTGGTGACGCACTTGGGAGGCTTAGGCAAGTTGATCAGGAGTTCAAGGCTAACCTCATCTCATAGTGAGTTTGTGGCCAGCCTGGAATGAAACCCTGTTTCAAAAAATCCAACCCACCAACCAATCAAACAAAATGATTTCCCACATGGCTTCAGAATTTATACCCATTAACTGGAGTTCAAATAATAGGACATGCCCTGTCTATTCTGTTCACTACCCCATACCTGACTTTAGTCTAGGGGGTTGCCATGAGCCCTCTAAAGCAATTTTGGCAGCGCTGTATCCATTGTAACTAACTAGACAGGAGCCTAGACCAAAGTCTATTAACCTATGAGGTTACTTTAAAGATAGCGTGCACTTAATTTAGGTCAATGGCATAATGAGGGTCGGGCTTCTGAATAATACTTCTCTATTGGCAATGGCAGCGAGGGAATGCATAAGCCTACTCTCCTGTAATCCAAGGCTCTGCATCCAAATCAAAACGATCAGCCTTAGCATAAAGTTGTCCTGGTGTAAAACAAAGGCCAGAAAGGAACTAGTTGGCTCTGGAAGTCATCCTACAGCGACATTTTCAGTTCTATGAGGCAAAATCCTTCTTGTTTAAAGCTCTTTGCATGATATGGTCTGGTTCTTGCAGTTGAGAGCAAATTCATAGGTGCAAAGAGAAAGATCCTTGTGGAAAGGTTTGTCCTTCATTTTCATTTTCTCTCTCTTCCTTTCCCTCCCTTCCTTCCTTCCTTCCTTCCTTCCTTCCTTCCTTCCTTCCTTCCTTCCTTCCTTCCTTCCTTCCTTTCTTTCTTTCTTTCTTTCTTTCT
>NW_021620849.1:1185361-1187153 GCF_004785775.1 Grammomys surdaster | reverse complement strand
TTCCTTCCTTCCTTCCTTCCTTCCTTCCTTCCTTCCTTCCTTTTCCCCCACCTGTTTCTTACACACCAAAGCACAGTTCTGAGTCTTTCAAATGGAGGAGACCTGGTGTGCTGGCATAGGCCTGTATTTTTAGCACTTGGGAATAAGAGGCAGGAGGATCAAAAGGTCATCCTTGGCTTCCTAGCCAGTTCGAGACCTTCTTGGGCTATGTGACAACCTGCCTGCCCCCTACCCCGCTCCAGCCCCAAAGAAGGGAGAATCTTTGAAAAAGGTGATTGAGGGATATTGTCAGCAAGGAAACAAGAACGTCTCAAATCACAGGATCTTTAACCTTGACCTTGATTGTCTTAAAAAAGAACAGGCAAGTTAGGAAGTGGGGAGAGAAACAGTGGGTGCCAGAGTGCTGGACCTCCGAGTGTGGTGAGAGAAGTGCAAATCTGCAGGCCGCACCTGGAGCTCATGGAATCCGGAATCCAGAGCTGTGGCTTGGACTGAGCCATCTCTGTGTTAAGCCCTGCAGGTAACTCTGCAGCTAGCTCAAGTCTGAGACTCAGCCTGCCAGGGAATTGTTTACGTAGCACCTACCTGCCTGTGCCTCTGCAGCCAGGAGACTATTTTGAGTCTTTTATTTCAGGAAGTGTTTTTCACTTTGCTCTTTGGTGTTCATTGCAGCAAGGTACACCTGTGAGTCCAGACAGTCCGAGACAAGCTTAGGAGGGTGTATAGCACTCAACAGAGTAGCTCCATTCTTGTTGAAACAGGTACCACATCCGTTTTCTTTAAAATTTTTAGTTAGTTAGTGTGCTCTGGTGGCACAGGAGGGTCATCTTAGCTACTCAGGAGACTGAGGCAGAAGGATCACATATTCAAGGTCTGCTGGGGCGACAGAGTTTAAGAGCAACCTGACTAACTTACTAAATACACACACACACAAACACACGACTGGGGCTGGGGAGATGGCATAGTTGGTAAGGTATTTGTCACACAACTATGAGGACTTGAGTTTGACATCAGAGAATCCACAAAAACAAACAAACTGGGCATGTTGGTACATGCCTGTAATCCCAGCACTGGGGAGGCAGAGACAGTGGATCCCTGGGGTTTGCTGCCAAGCCCAGGGTGAATGGAGACCTGAAGAGAACAAAGGCACCAGATGAAGCTGTAGACATCGTGGAATCGCTGTGGACATGGGATTCAGCTTAGTTAAGATAGCTGCCACTGGATTTCCCAGGAGCCACGAGTAAACAACAAACAAGACTGTTATGTAACTCATCATGTAACCAGCTCTGGGAAGAAGCCACTCTTGTGTGATTTTTCTAGAAAATGTCCTTGGGAACGAAGGTGCATGCTCTCACCTGAAATAAAGTATGTCCCATCTGCCAGCCGCTCTGAGGTCTCCCATCACCTACTCATCCTCCATCTCTGGAATCCTAACTCAACTGCATCAGGACCCTATCTCAAAAAGTAAGATGGCTAAGCAGATCACTATATTAGCCTGACATTCCCTGTTTAATCTTTTGTACTGGCTGGTTTTATGTTAACTTGACACAAGCTAGAGTCATTTGGAAAGAGGGACCCTCAACTGAGAAAAATGTTCTCACCACATTGACCTGTGGGACATTTTCTTGATTGATAATTAATGTGGGAGGTCCCAACCTATTTTGGGTGGAATCATCCCTGGACAGGTGGTTGTCGGATATATAAGAAAGTTTGAGCAAGCCATGAGAGCAAACCAGTAAGCAGCATTCCTGTAGCAGGATACTTATTCTGCTACATTGTATTCGCAGTGGAG
>NW_021620849.1:1169032-1180361 GCF_004785775.1 Grammomys surdaster | reverse complement strand
GGGGTGGGGGAACAACGCAAGGTTTAGAACATTGAGAAATGTGTTAGGAAAATAGGGTCTCTGAATTGTGACACATACCTGTCATCCCAACCTCTAACACGGCAGTGCATGACAGTATCACAGGTTGCACAGTCTAGGCTCTCTCTCCTCAGGCTGGTCTTCAACTGATAGGAAGGATTGCTACTCAAAATTGGCATTCCTCAGAAACCTTATAAAGTGGGTTTCTGTTTGCCAGGAAAAGCCATTACTTTCTTGTCTCCTACCTACAGCTTCTCCAACTTTTGGAAAGGGCAGCTAGTTATCTACTACCGCAAACAAGCCTTCGGTTGATTCCCAGGCTGTTGCAGCTAATCTGCCTCCCTCCCACTACAACATAGCCCTGTATAACTTGCAGGAATCTTCTACCATTTTTTGCTCTTTTTCTCTGGCCCTCAGTGGTAGCCATGACAGTTCTGAATTCAGCTGAACGAACATTTCTCCCTCCCCCACCCCTCCACCCCATCCCCACTGAGCAGTCTAGTTTGATGGCTCCACTGTGCCCGTGTTTACACCAGGTCTTTGGGAAGCCAGCACTGGAGGAACACACAGGTCTGAGGGCAGTGTGAGCTATATAGTCTGATCCCATTTTTGAAAACTAAAAGGAAAGAAAAAGAAAAATACCATTTTTTTCTGGTGGGAGGATGTGCTGGTGTCACGATCAGAGGACCCAGGGCTGCAGACTGGATGAGACCAGCCAAGATGCCATTTGTAATTTTACAGCTAGGAAGGACCTACGAAATCGAATACCTACAAAGGAAAATACCTGTATAGCAAAGCATACCAGAAAGCCATACAAAGTCAAATGATATACCTTTATTAAAGGACTAATTTCATTAGTAACAACACTTAGATTTTATAAAGTTATAATTGAAGAATATGAACAATATAAAAGCAAACCTAAGTAAAAGCTATTATCAAACAGGGTGTTCACGGGGAAAAAAAATGAGCACACAGCCACTGGATAAAAAAAAAATGCTTGTAGTATTTATTTCTACCTAGTTGATTGTTAAAGGTTAGAAACACTTGCCAATTCTGTATTGACAAGGAGATAGGCTGCCCTTGCCTATTAATGCTGGGAGAATAGATTGATTCAGATTTCCCATAAGACAAACCAATACTTTAGTAAATTCACATAAATTTTAACCAGCCAAATTCTAACATGTATCACGGCAAGATGTTTGCATGTGTGAACAAAATGTATGCTCACTGCAACTTTTTCATTATAAAAGACCGGAAGCTATTAAATGCTGATAGAGGGCAGGCTAAATGGTGCAACATCCCTGAGACGTTGAGATCCGACACAGCCGTGAGAGATAACAGGCGAAGCTGTGCAGGCCGAAAGCTCTCCCAGGCTGAAGAAGGTATTTAGAGTGGTGCTAGGTTTTTTTTTTTTTTTTGCAAGAACGAAAACAAACACAGAAACAAATAACTGAGCTCTTAGCCACTGGGTCCCAACCTTCCTAACACTGGGACCTTTTCATACAGTCCCTCATGTTCTGGGAACTCCCAACCATAACATTAGCACATTGTTGCTTCATAGCTGTTATTTTGCTACCCTGATGGATCGTGATGTTAATATCCGATAGGCAGGTTACCGGATATGACCCCTGGAGGGGGGGATCACGAGCCACAGGTTGTGAATCACTGCTCTAAGCTTTTTACTGCTTTGAAGTCAGTATAGATATAAATAGGTATGTGCCGGTTGCACCCGTGGAAGATTCTGAGAGGGCGTAAGCTGTGTGCTCAGCTGGAGGGTGGACATGGGTATGGGCGAGGCTGACAAGTACTTAATCCTTTTATCTTTGTGATTGTGATTAGCCTTATATTGACCTTGAATTTCTTGTTTTGTTTTGTTTTTGCTTTGTCTGGTTTTGACTCCAGACTGGATTTATTCTATTTCTCAGGCTAGCCTTGAACTCACTATGTAGCCAAAGCTGGCCTTGGGCTAGCAGGGATCCCCTCCTGAGCACTAGGGTTACAGGTGAGCCTTGCTGTAAACATTTCTTTCTCTCCCTCTCTCCTTCCTTCCTTCTGTCCCCTCCTTTCTTCTAAAGATTTAAATTTCCTTTTATCACTTTCTTTTTGACACAGGATCTGTAACTCACTATGCAGACCAGGCTGGCCTCAAATTGACCTTCACAAGCTGAACAAGATCAAGACAGCTAGAATCCCAGGATAAACTGGATAGATGATCTCCAGGCCCCGCCCCTTACTGAGCCTGTCCTGACAGTTGGTAGGTGCTGGGGAGAGAGAATCATTCTTTACTTAGGGTGTGGCCTCTGGTAGGTTTCCCATGCTCCAGTGGATGGCTCCCCACGTGTGCTTGTGGGGCTTCCCAGATCTAGTGGCTTATCAGAAAGTTAAAAAGATGAAGTTGGGAGGGGGTGGGTTGGGGGAATGTGAGTGAGGGGTAAATGGAGTAAATACAACCATACACGTATAAAATTCTCAAAAACAAAGAAAACACAGATCACAGATTATAGGGTTGGTATATAGCTTACTGGTGGAGAACTTAGCGTTTGTGGGGCTGTGGGTTCAATCCCCAGTACCACCTAAATATTTAACTACAGTGAAGCGCAAACTTTGTCATATCAGCTGTAAGTGAACACACAGTTCAGCAGCATTAAGTCTATTGATTCTATTTTTTGAGGCGGGGTCTGATATATCCCAGGCTAGCCTAAAACTTACTGTGTAGCAGAGGATGAACTTGAACCTCTGATTCTCCCATCCTCACCTAGCAGGAATTACAACAATGCACTAGCGTCCCTGGTCTGCGTGGTGCTGGGGATGGAACCCAGGGCTTTTCCATATGCTAGACGTTCCCTGCGATCAACTGAGCCACATCTTTGCGTTTCATTCACATTATTCTATGTATACTTAATGGCAGTCTCTAGAACTTTTCATTTTTCAGTGCTATTGGAAGCCTGTGTTCCATCACTGAGCCCAGACCCCACTAATGTCATCTTGTACAACTGAGACTATGTTTCCATTAAACAGTGACTGTCCATTGTCCTCTTCCCAAGTCCCTGGTGAGCGCCACCCTACTTCTTTCTGTAAAGTCGCCCGACTTTATACTCTCATATGAGTGGCTTGTCCTGACTGTGTCAGCACCATGTGTATAAGGTTCGTTCACGGTGCAGCATCGTCCCTTTTAAGGCTGAACATGGCCCAGTATGCATTTATTTACCTACTTAGTCACTGATGAACGCTTGGCTTGTGACCTCTTGGCTGAATCACAGTGTTGCCTGCTATGAATTATGGAAATACAAACATCTCTTGATAGCTCCTTTCCGTTATTTTAGATATCTATCCAGATATGGAACTTAATGGGTTTGCTCAGAAGTAGTTAACCCATGAATTCATCTGTGTTGGCAGTGCAGGCATCAGGAAGAGAGGTGAACCAAGTATTCTGAGGCCAGAATTTTTGTTACCATCTCCCTGGGGTGGAGGTGGTGGGGGGCTGCCAGCTTCATTCTACCCCCCCAGAGCCTTTGTACAGAGGAAGGAGGAGGCTTAGCCCAGCTACTCGGGTCTGCATTAATTCAGCACATTTCTGTGGCTCCCTGAAGAAAGAGAGGCTGTAGCAGCATTTAATTAGCAGCCAGGAACATGCTTTGCCAAGGACAGGACTTATTTCTCAGCCAGCTGTTACCAGTTGCTTCCTAGCAACATGCAGCCTGTACAGCAGATTGCTTTAAGGTACTCTCTGTCCATGGCTGTCCACCTGCCGTCATGTCTGGGTGGGGGGTAGGGAGCACTGGGTCTTGGGCTAATTTTCCAGAGGTGTTAGTGAGCCGAACCTGTTATTTCTGCCAGCTACAGCGTTAAACTCCTTTGCTCTTGAATGACCTACTCCAAGTGGGTCGGGTGCCTTACTACCCCTCTCCTTCTACCTTCATGATTAAGGAAGACAGAAAGAACATTGGAGCTGTAAAGCAGCCACAGCCACAGAAAGTCCAACTGGTGAGAGCAAGCCAGCTCAGAGGTTGAGAGTACTTGGTGTCAAGCTTGGTAACCTGAAACCGATCCACAGAACCTGTTAGGTAGAAAGAGGGAACTGACTCCAAGTTATCCTCTGATCTCCATACGTGTGCCATAGCATAAGTATATATGCATCCATATGTATACGAATGTATGCATACATATATACACATGTGTATCTATATACATATGAACATATGCATTCACACACGCAATAAATACATGTTAAGAAATCAAGGCCACTGGGATTTTAAAGTGTAGGTACAATGAGGTACTTGGAGAAGAGAGAACATCACAGCCTCCAGTGGGTGAGTGAGTCTAGCTTTCAGGAGGTAATGGGGGCTGTGCTAGGTCCCTGAAGCACACGACATCTGTGTGAGACTAACCAGGATGCCTCATAGTGGATGGCCAGCGAGCTGGTTTGGTTTGTAGGGCCTTGGTAAGAGGTCATGGAGAGGCAGCAGCCATGACTCTGAGGCTGAAGTTGCCTCTCCTCAGTGCCTGAGAGACGTACTCCAAGACCAAGCTGCCGCTGCTGGTTCCTTTCCGGTGCTAGAGGCGTTGAGTAAGACGCTGCCTCCTGCTCTGCTTTATTTGCTGTACTCAGTCTTTTTCCAACTTAATATCCTGCCTTTTCATGTGGCCATCAGGGGCCTCCTGTCCAGCATGGCAACCATTTGGGGCCACCTAAACTGGGCTTCTGCTCTTCTGATCCAGTCCTGTGTGAGTATGTGACCCTTGCTGTGCTCGTTAGCAGCTGCTATCATGGCATGGCTCCCTCTGCAAAGGTGACCTCTCCCACTTATCCTATGCATATTTACCGAGTTGTCTGTGAGTGTCTGATCCTAAGTCAGGAACGTGGCTGAAAAGTCCAAAAAGGTATGATTCCTTGCACTCTATACATTTATGGGCCAGAATGGGAACTAGATAAATAGACAGGCAGCAGACACAAACTGTCTTCAGGAGATAGAAAGGTAACCCCTGGGGAGTGCAGAGACCTCTGATATATGCTCCAAACTGAAGGGGATGACATAGAAAATTCTGGAATGATGTTGCCTGAGCTGAAAGTTCTGCAAGATTAGGAAAATTCACCTAATGTCAGACGGGGAGAGGCAGGGAACTAGGACAAGAAGGTTGGGTCAGGGGGGACAGAGGCATGTGTAGGGGCCAGCAAACAAGACCTTCAGTTGCCTAAAGCTATGTATACCTGTGGAAGTAGATAGGCAGGTGGGATGGGGCAGGGGAGCAGGAACAGTGGGAGCCAATCCAGATGTGACAAGCCTTGCTGGCTTGCTGAGGCTGTGTGCTTACAGAGCCCTTGAAGAGTTTAATCTGGAAGCCATTTGTCAGATTTATGTTCACGAGATTACTTCAACTAATGACAGTAAATATTAAGAAGCCCATTAATATGCATTAATAATATTTTAAAAGGGCAAATATATTAGGTCTTTGGGGGAAAATGAAAGTGTAAAACATAAAAAAAAAAAAACAGATAACACTAGCTACAGAATGGATTTCTTAAAGGAGTGACAGCCAGGGATGGGGACATAGTGGGGGATGGACAGCTGTAAAGGAGTGAGCAGTCCCATGTGGAAAACGAGGGATGGACAGAGTGAGGAATGAATTAGGCCCCCTGGGAGGGGAAGGTGCCAGGTACAAGTGGCTGGTCATGCTCATGAGACAGCAGGGTGGCATGGATCTGGAGGGACAGAGCTCTAGACTGGAGGTCACTGAGAACTTAGGGGTAAAGCATCTGCTGTCCCCGAGGCAGTGACTGGGTTCACCCAGAAAGCGCTTTGTTTAAGAAGAAATAGTGATGTCTGAGTTACTAGCCTTGCCGTTTTCATTTCAACTTGACTGATTTAGAATCACTCAGGAGAGCCGGAGAGATGGCTCAGTTCTAAAGAGCACTGGCTGCTCTTGCAGAGGACCCAGGTTCAATTCCCAGCACCCACATGGTGGCTCACATCAATCTCTAACTCCAGTTCCAGATCTGACTCCCTCTTCTGGGCTCTGTAGGCACCATAGACATGGTGCACAAACAGGTACAGAAAATATCCACTCACACACATTAAAAAAATTAGAATCGCTTGAGAAATGGAAGGATACCTCTGGGCATGCGTATTAGGGCACTTCCAGAGTGGCTTAACTGAAAGAGGAAAAATTGTCTTCGAATTCTGGTGGTCCCATTCCTTGGAGAGGGTGCCTGGGTGGAATAAAAAGGAGATGAAGGAGAAAGCCAGCAAAGTGCCACGGAAGTCCCCTTTCTCTGCTTGCCACGGATATGAAAGGGTCCTACTCTTCATCCCCTCTCTGCCATGATGGGCTGATCAGTGAGACCAAATAAATCTCCCCCCTCAATCTGTTTCTAGCAGGTGTTTAAGGCACAGCTATGACAAAGGAACTAACACAAAGCCAGTGGCCCGGGAACTATGAGCTGTCATTTTGAGGATGATCAAGTGGCGATTAGGAGATGTTTCTAGGCCCTCAGCTTCTGGACTTGGTTATGGGTAGAAGGGTCTGTGTTGAAAGTGAGTGATCTACCTTCCAAGCTTCTTATGGAGACCTATCCCATGGTCTCATGCCTCCATCCTTGTGCCTCTGAGCGCCTGTCTTAGAGGGTTATCAGACAAGCATACAGTCAGAATGCAGGCTCAGGGAAGAGAATGGCAGTATTCCTGTTCTTCAGGTGGGAACAATGTACTGGACTGTTGGACAAACCTCAGGATTTGAATCTAGTTCTACCAGATTCTGATGCCAGCTGTTTTCACAAACAGTTCTGTCTTTAAGTCCCAACTAGCCTAGTGAAGGTGGTGAAGACTTCATGTAAACCTGAAGCCAAGGAGTTGGGTGTCCAGAAGGCACTCTTAGGGTTGATTAATAATGCTGGCGTGAAACTCCATGACCAAAAGAAACTTGGGGAGGAAAGTGTTTGTTTGACTTATATATCCTGAGTCACAGTCCACCGAGGGAAGTCAAGGCAGGATCTCATGAACTTGGAGGCAGGGGCTGATGCAGAAGCCATGGATGAGTGCTGCTTACTAGCTTGCTCTTTGTGGCTTGCTCAGCCTGATTTCTTGTAGAACTGAGGACCAGGGGTATCCCTACCCACAAAGGGCTGGGCCCTTCCACATAAATCACTAATTTAAGAGAATACCCTCCAGCTGGGTAGTGGTGGCACTCACCTTTAATCCCAGTGCTTGGGAGGCAGAGGCAGGCAGATCTCTGAGTTTGAGGTCAGACAGGGCTACACAGAGAAACCCTGTTTTCAAAACAACCAAAACCAAAACCAAAACCAAAACCAAAACCAAAACCAAAACCAAAACCAAACCACCACTACCAACAAGAACAACAAAGAAAATGGCCTTTATGTTTGTCTGCCTGCGTCTTAATCTTACTGTGGAAATTTCTTAGTTGAGATTCCTTCCTCTCAGATGACTCAGGTTTGTGTTAAGTTCACACGAAACTACTCAGCTCAAGGGCCAAACAGTGTATGTGCTGGCTAATTGTCTGCCAACTTAACACACAGCTAGAGTTATTTGAAAGGAGGGAACACCCCCTCCCCCAAGAAAATGCCTCCATAAGAGATGGCAGTAAGGCATTTTCTTAATTAGTGATTGATGGGGGAGGGCCCATCCCATTGTGCCATCCCTGGACTGCTGGTTCTCGGTTTGATAAGAAAGCAAGTTGAGTAAGCCATGGGCAAGCCAGTAAGAACACACACCCTGACCCCTCACAGCCTCTGCATCAGCTCATGTCTCCCAGTTCCTGTCATGGTAGAGTTCCTGTCCTGGCTTTCTTCAATGATGGACTACACTGTGGAAGCATAGGCCAAATAAACCCTTTCCTCCCCATATTGCTTTTGGTCATGGTGCTTCATTGCTACTCAGTAATCTTAACTAAGAATTTACATAGGAGGGAGAGTGTCTTAGTCAGGGTTTCTATTCCTGCACAAACATCATGACCAAGAAGCAAGTTGGGGAGGAAGGGGTTTTTTATTCAGCTTACACTTCTACATTGCTGTTCATCACCAAAGGAAGTCAGGACTGGAAATCAAGCAGGGCAGGAAGCAGGAGCTGATGCAGAGGCCATGGAGGGATGTTACTTACTGGCTTGCTTCCCCTGGCTTGCTCAGCTTGCTTTCTTATAGAAATCAAGACTACCAGCCCAGGGATGGCACTAGCCACAGGAGGTCCTTCCACCCTTGATCACTAATTGAGAAAATACCTTACAGCTGGATCTCATGGAGGCATTTCCTCAAGGGAGGCTCTTTTCTCTGTGATAACTCCAGCTTGTGTCAAGTTGACACACAAAAGCAGCCAGTACAGAGAGTAAGTAGGAGGAGAGAGGGAAGGGACCTCCATCAGTTTTCCATTGTTGTGACAAAATACCCAAGCAAATCACCTGGAAGGAGGCCAGCTTTATTTTAGCTCGCAGCCTCAGAGACTTCAGGTCAGGGTCGTTGTTGTTGGGATTGCGGTGAGGCATCATGGCAGGGACTAGATCTGACACTAGGGAGTGAAGAGAGGGCCAACATCATACTACTCTTCAAGGGACATCCTCCCCCCGCCCCCCAATCTGATTTCACTAACTGTGCTCTACCTCCTAAGGGCTCCACCAGCTTCTAGTAATACTTAGCTGGGGGCTGGTCTTTCCACTCAGGAGCTGTTAGGGATTATCTGAGATCCAAACCAGCACTAGAGGGAAAGGGTTCATCAGACTCATTGAGGGAGGGATGGCTGGCAAATGACTACGGTTGTTGCACCACCTCTTCGCCCTCATTGCCTTTATAGCTGAATGATAATGCTAACTTCCTGTGGTTGTCTTGTCTATAAAATCAGTGACACATGGTTCTCGACACACAGTAGAAAGCACTTGCTGGATCAACAAGATGGCTCAGGGAGTAAAGGCACTTGCCATATGGAGACCTTATTTGATCCCCAGAATTCACATAAAGGTGATTACAGAATAAAAGAATTGGCTGCACAAAGTTGTCGACTGACCCTCAAGCATATGTGGTGGCCTGTCCTTCCCATCATCCACACAGTTACAAACACAGTAATAATTAATAATAATAGAAGACACTTGCCAAGCACCAGCCTTTGTCCTCCCCTCTAGAGAGTGTCCAGCCTCTTATTGGATGAAGGTGAGAGCAAGCGAGCACTGAAGGGTTAACCTGGCCCATTTGTTTGAGTCACTCCATCCATGGCAAGAAAAGACTAGGGTTTTTCCATTTCTAGAGAGACCACGGGAGACGACAACCCTGCCTCCCTTCCAGCTGCTTCCAATTGATGAAGTGAAAATAGGAAGCCACCACCTCACTGTTCCCCGCTGTGCAGGCAAGACAGGCCTGTCCCAGCCTGTAGACACCTGTGTGTGCATCTTATATTGTGTGAGCCACAGAACAATAGGAAGCCTGGCTCGAGGAGGGAGTCAGCAGGAAGAGCAGGGAAGGCTGGACCCTCCTTACTCTGCCCCAGAATACGGAAGAGTGGCTGGGCTCTGCTCTGGGTGTCGTGGACTCTGACAGTGAGGCAGAACCGGAAAAAGAGTAGAGGCCATCGCAGTCAGAAGCTCCCAACAGCCTGGTTCAAGGCCTTCGGTCATCCATGACCTGATCGGTCTCACCTCCACAGTTCTCACAACTTTTGAGTGACAATGTCACTCGTCAGTTTTATTTCCCACCATTTGAACCGCTTCCTGGTTTGTGTGAGCAAAGACCAGATTCCCCAACAGGGCCATCACAGCTGAGACTGTCAGTCGGCCCTTCCATGCCAGACTTCTGGAACAAGCTGTGTAGGGGATGGGGGTGGGGGTGGGGGACTGGTGTAGGGGAGCTCACTGGCTATGGCAGTAGGCCCCTGATAGTAAGGTTATATTTTAGTAGCAAAGTAATAATTTTTTAAGCTCGTATTTGGAAACAGCACCCAAAAGTATTGAGACTCTAGGTTGGAGTAACAGGGTTGGTCAAAGCGATTCTCATTGTACAGCATGGGAAAACAGCAAAGAGAACAAGGGGACAGAGAGAACTGAGGGAACACGGCTAGTGTGAAGGCCTTTTATTGGACAGCATTTCTGTTCTTAAGGTCCATTTGTTTTAGAACATCTTCTGAAGCTGCTTCTTAAGGTTGCTGTTAAATAGATGGAACAGATGACCTCGTGGAGGTCACTGTGCTTGTGGGTGTGAGTCCCCAGGGGCTTATGGGGGAATTGAATAATAATTTCCTGCACACTCAAGGCAGATGCAGTGCTCTGATGTGTGTGTGTGTGTGTGTGTGTGTGTGTTCAAGTGCACGCTAACTTAATCTGTTTAGCTTCTGAGGTGCCTTGTGGAGTGATTTTTATCTCTGGATGAGGAACTAAAGCAGAGAGTTTAAGTGAGTCATTGGAGCCCGAATTCTAACTCAGACATTAGAGTGCCTTTAGCTACCCTCTTACCTGACAGGTGAGGAGCATGAGCGGAGGGCTTGGATTGAGGGAGGCAGTCGGCATATCTGCATGCAGGAGGCTAGCCATATGGGAAAGATGCAAATCCCATGGGAGCTACTGATCCAAGGCAGGTGGATGGGGTGAGATGCTCTAAGGACAAGAGCTGGCTTAGACACACCTGTGAATCTCTGGTCTAGGAGGGTGAGGAGCAGATGGGCAGCCATGGAACTTAGCTGGGACCAGCTGCTGTTTGCAGGAAAAGGCCCCAATGGCAAGTACAGGGTGACTTGTGGGATTAGGTGTACCAGGGACCTCAGTGACTATTGGATAGTGATGTACTTATGGGCCCTTCTGGGTGGCCTTTCCAGCAACTCCAGATCCTGGACATATTGTTTGCTAATCTCTGTCCCCATGACAGCAGAAGGTACCAGAGCCAGCCTTAAGACACTGAACTCTCCCATTTCTCAAGGGCCAAACTGTTCGACATGGAAATGTCTCCTTGTCTGAAGAGATGAGAATGACATCCTTTCCAGATTACCCAGAGTGGCTCCCTATCTCCTCCCTTCCAGGAAGGAAGGAGGAACACTAGGACCATGTGCTGTCCATCTATAGCTGGGACAATGGTGGCTCTCCAGGCCTGTTGGTCTCAAACTCGATCCATAGTTGAGGATGATTTGAACTCCTCATCCTGTCTCTGACTCTCAAGTGTTAAGATTGCAGACATGTACCACACTCCCAGGCAATACAGAGAATTGTTGTATCCCAGTGGTGGATGGACCAAGAAGGTTCCAGAAGCATTAAAAGACATATGTATTCTACATTGCACCAAGCAGGTAGGGTTAACTGACAATCTTTCTCTTTTTAAAAGATTTTACTTTAT
>NW_021620849.1:1165805-1168632 GCF_004785775.1 Grammomys surdaster | reverse complement strand
GTGTGTGTGTGTGTGTGTGTGTGTGTGTGTGTGTGTGTGTGTGTGTACTACAGTCATGCAGTGTCCATGAAGTTTAGAAGAGAGCTTTCAGGTCCCTTGGAACTGGAGTTACAGATAGTTATGAGCTGCCATGTGGGTGCTGGGAACCAAATCTAGTCCTCTTATAGGAACACCTAGTGCTTTTAACACATGAGCAGGAGAATGAAACAGAGACACGAGTGATTTAGAGCCAGAGAAATACACGGGCAGGCACTAGGGTGGCCAGAATGCCCAGACTCCCTTGTACTCTTCTCAAAATTATGCTTTTATCTGGCGCTAAACCCAGATGCTGTATATTTAAAGCCCACAGTGATATTTTAGGCATACTTTCTTTGTGACACAAAGAGAATTCATTCAATAAATATCTATTTTTAAAAATATTATTTATTTAATGTATATGAGTACACTGTTGCTGTCTTCAGAGACACCAGAAGAGGGCATCAGATCCTATTACAGATGGTTGTGGTTGCTGGGAATTGAACTCAGGACCTTTGGAAGAGCAGTCAGTTACTTTGGAAAAGCAGACATTTAGGTTAATAGCAGCGTCTCTTAACCGCTGAGCCATCTCTCCAACCCCAATAAATATCTATTAAGTGCTTACTTTAAAAAAAAAAAGGATATCCTAAACCTTTTAATGTCTAACTTTGTTATATTTTGGAGACATTGCTGTGGTAGTTTTTTTGGAGTCAGACTCTGACTGGTATTTTGAGTCATAGATATCATGGTAGTCATGCTGTTGGTAACTCGGCTTTACCATTATTATTTTGGAATGTTCTAGAAACAGTCTTGAAAATCATTTGAAGAGTGACATCTGTAATGTTCTTCAGCATGGCCTTGACATTTTCTGGAGCATGACTGAATGTGGAGCCTGGTCAGGGCAGTCCTGAGTGACCAGTGTGGTTGGGGGTTAGCATGGAGGTCCCACCCCAGCCACTGGCCCAGACTTTTCTATTCAGTGAAGCCCTTAAGCACCTGCTTCCTGAGCACTGTTCACCTCGGTGCCCTTGCAGGCCCCACAAGTTTCTTCCTACATCGACTTAGCAGATGAACCTGAGCATGGTCAAGGAAACTGATTTGTGCTGAAAAGATCACTCTGGAAATTAAGGAAAAGTTGAGGGCTGTGTTCAAAGACGAGGGTGGAGGGAAACAGGGAGGCCAGTGAGCTCTACTCATCAAAGTGATAGACTTGGCAATCATCGTGCAGCAGAAGTGTGGAGTACTCAGGCTGGGACGTCGTCTGGAGGGAGGGGCGTGGCCTGAGGACAGCTCTGCTTCACAGTCTGCTTCCTGGAGAACCCAAGCACCGCTCCTTTGCTAACTGAGCTGTCCCAACATCTCTCAGCTCCAGCCTTGGGTCCACCCCATCCTGGATCTAACAGGATGAGAAGGGCGATGCGACATCGGTTCAAGCCCAGCCCCCTTCACAGATCCCAGTGGACCACAGACCCTTGTTGGCCCCTGGTTACCATTGTGCCAGCAGTTGCTAAGAACATGGCTTCCTTGCCCCTACCCCTTGCCCTACAGACTGTTTTCTCCAGGGTGGCGATCTTTGTGTGTGTGTGACACGGTCAGGCTCTATGAGACATCATCAGCCTTTTGCTACCAGAACCGCTCCTGTCAGACTGTGCTCTCCAGGTGGCATGGAGCCAGTTCACAGGTCTGTGACTCAGGAGACCTGCTCTCACTTAAGGCCAGCACTGTTTGCTGTGCTTCCCCTCCCCCTCTCCAAGCCACTCTTTCCACCATTTGGTGGCACAGTGGGAAGCAGCCGAGGCTGTGGAGATGTCAGCTGCACAAGAGTTGGAAGGAAGAAAAGAGTCAGAAACAACTTCACTATCTCCTTTGCTTCCCATGGTGGTTGGAGAAACAGTTGGGGTTCCTCCCCCCACCCCCGACCCATGGTAGCTTTGCCAATTATAAGAGGCAGTCATGGCTGGGGGCTTTGGTGATCTCTTTCCCTTGGGTCAAGGAGAAGCAATGGTCTGAGGATCATCTTTCTCTACAATGCCATCAGAATCCCTTCCTGATGAGGTCAAACTAGAGCACATTTTATCTGTAGGGACAAAGCTAGACCCCTCCCAGAGTCTGAAAACACAATTTTCTGTTACAAACCCTTGGTTGCCTACAATACCCAGAGTAGTTTAGAAGCATGTGACCTGGGCAAGACAGCTCTCTGGGGCTGTTCCTGCAGCCAGAAGTGCTCCTTGCAGATGAGTGTCAGGTCATTCCCTGAGAAGGTCTGGGTGCACAGACCTCTGGCCAACATAGGAAGGTCTAGGGCAGAGAGCTCGGCATGGCTGGCGTTGGGGCAGGGTGCTCGAAGAGCTGAGCATGGGCCCCACAACACTGTCAGTGAGGGAGGTGTGATGAGCGGTGTTGACCGAGAATGCTGCTTCAGGCTTTGCCCCGCCTCTTACCTCCATCTTCTCCTACTCAGGCTTGAAATGGAAGAGGGGAGCCGGAGGAAGGGAAAGGCTCTGAGCAGTCGGTGAGGCTCAAGTTTGACTTAACATTTGGGCAGATTTTTAGGTCGCTGAAAGAATTACAACTATCAGGTTGAACTTTTGAAAACTGGGTCTCACATAACCTAAGACAATGGCCTTGAACTTCTGATCTTGCTTTTGCTCATGTGTGTGGGGTTACATCTGTCTGCTGCTGTCACACCCAGTTTTGTGTGGTGCTGGAGGAAAAGGACATTCTTTGAAAGACCAGCCTTTTCCTCTTAATTCATATGGTTGTGCAGAGAGAGAGAGAGAGAGAGAGAGAGAGAGAGAGAGAGAGAGAGAGA
>NW_021620849.1:1108705-1165795 GCF_004785775.1 Grammomys surdaster | reverse complement strand
AGAGAGAGAGAGAGAGAGAGAGAGAGAGAGAGAGAGAGAGAGAGAGAGAGAGAGAGAGGAGAGAAGAGAGAGACAAAAAGAAAAAAAAGAAAAAAGGAAAAGAAAGAAAAGAAAGTAGTCCAGGTCTCTTGTGTATGTGTATGTCTTGTACGTATGTGTATATATGTGTTTATATGTGTATATGTGTGTATATATGTTTGTGCATATATGTGTGTGTTTGAGTGAGTGTGGATTTGTGTGTCTTATGTATATGTGTGAATGTGTTTGTGTGTATTTGTGTGCGTGAGTGCATATGTATGTGTGTGTCTTATGTACATGTGTATGTATATACTTTTGTGTGTGAGTCTGTGTATGTGTATATGACTGTATGTGTGTGTATGTCTGTGTGAGAGAGATTAAGGATTGAACCTGGAACCTTGCACATGCTAGACAAGCACCTTATCACTGAGCTGCACTTCCCTGTTTAAATTCCACATGGGACCTAATCTTACAATCAAGAATAACCATGGAGCCGGGGACCCTTCCTGAGATGGTGCTGTCGGGATCTAGAAAAGAAGACAAGGCACAGGGTTGTTTTGAGGCGATGGTGCGAGTCAAATGCAGTTCTCGAGTGGGAGCCCTGGACGGCCACCTTGTTTATGGAGGGTGCAGCCAGGCAAGGGGCTTAGTCTGCCCAGACTGGCCGTGTCTTCAGATGGTAGAGATATGGGTGAGGTTGTATTTTTTGCTTGTCAAATCCTGGGAGCCTCAGGAGCCATGTGATGTCCCAGTTTTCTGCCTCCATCTGAGTGAGCTGAGCGCTGATTTGAGGAGGTGTGAGGGCTCTAAATGACTGCAAAGTACGCTTCAATCAGACAGAAAATAGGTGAGAAATGCATTTTCCTTAATGCCCCAATTATCCCAGTCCCAACAGGACAAAAAAAAAAAAATGTGCTTTTGCCTGCTCTCAGGGACACTGTGTTCAGGATCCCCATGTGTCCCAGGATCTCTGCCTATGCTTTGTGCTAGGGGCATGTGCCCCTTCCAGGGGAGAGCCCAGGATGCAGGTGAGAAAAAAAGCACCCCATCTCTTAGAGGAGGAGACACTTGGGGAGGACTGGCAGGCTCCTTTGTGATGCTCCCTGCAGCAGCCTCAGAGCTTCTCCCTCATCTATGCCCCTCCCCAGCCTGTCTGGAAAAGCTCTGCCCCACGCTCACTCCCCACGGTTACTCAGCTTTACCTCCACTTTCCACCTGGCTTAAATAAAGCAGGGCTCCTGGGTCTCCCTGCCTCCTCCAGGCTCCAGAAAGAGCTTTCTCAAATGCCTTCCTCCTATGCTGTGACCCTGACGACTGCCAAGAGCTCCTACTGCCTCCGGGCCACAGAGTATCCTATAGACATTCCACCCTCTATTCCTTTCCTCACCCACACTCCACCCAAGCCCGTCCTCTACATGTCTTCTACATGTCTCTCCATCCTCACCAACTTCCCCAACTCTCTCTTCTGCCCCTCAGTATGCACCCTTGAGGCTTCTGGAACAAATGACTGCATGCCAGAGGCCTCAAAACAACGGAGCTACCAAGACCTGGTAGCACAGGTCTGTAATCTCAGCTACACCGGAGGCTGAAGCAGGAGGCCCTGGAGTTCAAGGCCTGTTTAGGCTTCAGAATAAGTTCAAGGCCAGCGGATATTGAGATCTGTCTCAAAATAAAAAAGAGGGGTGGAGCAGGGGCATGCTGGGACTGGGGCTGGGACACAGAGGTAGGATACTTGCCTGGCACATTTGAGGCTCTAAGTTTGATTTCCAGGAGAGTGAAAAGAAGGAAAACGGGCAAATAGGCAAATGGCTTTGTTGTTTGCAGCTCTGGAGTTCAGGAGCCTAATGAGCAGGCAGTAGTGGACAAAAACTGGGTTGTTCCTGGGTCTGTTCATCCTCAGAGGCTCTGAGAAAGAATCTTGCTTCTTTGGCTTCCTGTGATGCTTCTCTCTAGTCTTCTGAGTCACATGACTCTCTTTCATATCTATGGTCAAAGCTCCCTACATTTTTATAAGGAACTGGGGGGGAGGGGTTGCATGTAGGACCCACACAGATAGTTCAGCACAATCCCCAGCACTCCTGCCCCGAGTCTCAGAATCCTTAAGTAAAATGCATCTGTGAAGACTGTTTTTTTTTATGAGGCAGCATCTAAAGGGTCCTGCCTGGGATCTGGTGCCCAACTCTACCTCACACTGTGCTGTTTGCCACATTGTGATGGTTAACCATCATTACTGACAAGAATACCAACAAGATTGGAGTTAAAATGACCATGGAAATGTATTTCTAGGTATGTCTATGAGGGTGTTTCCAGGAAGGTTTAAGTGCAGAGAGAAGACCATTCTAAGGGCGGGTGGTACCACTGATGGCTGGAGTCTGACTGCAGGAAAAGGGAGAAGTGCACTGAGCACAGCATTTATCTCTCTCGCTCTATGCCTCCTGACTGTGGATGCAATGAGATCCATGCTCCTGCCACTGTGCCTCCCCAAGACTGTATCTCCCTCAACGGTAAGCTCAAATACATTGTTTCTTGTCAGGTATTTTGGTCTCATCAATGAGAAAAGTGACTGACATACCAATAGACTCCATTGTGACCATCCATGGCTTCTCTGAAAGTTGCTGGTACCCACCACCCCGACTTCACAAGCCTCTTATTAGGATTTTGAGTACTAGTGTACCCTACTCTTGGATCCCTTTCTTATCAATACTGTTGTCACCGCATACCCTCACATCGGACACACACACTTATACTCACTTCCTGTCCTGTGAAATTACCACAGGCTTCAGAATTTCTCTCCCCTACTGGTCTCTTATCTGCTCAGTACAGTTACCAGGGCATCAGAATTTTGTATTTGGTTACTGAGAGATGTTGAAGCAGGAGGGAGGGAAGAAAGTCTTTTGAGGGATATTCTCAAATCATTTGGCTTTTTAATTTCATTTTAGTTTTTGGCTACATATTTTTAACAATCTGGCTTATTCCACAGTTGAGTAGATTAAGGGAAACAGGAAGATGGGTGATGGCTCTTATACAACACTTTTTTTTTTTTTTTTGGTTTGGTTTTTCGAGACAGGGTTTCTCTGTGTAGCCCTGGCTGTCCTGGAACTCACTCTGTAGACCAGGCTAGCCTCGAACTCAGAAATCCGCCTGCCTCTGCCTCCCAAGTGCTGGGATTAAAGGCATGCACCACCACCGCCCGGCCTATACAACACTTTCTAATTACAATTTCAGGGTAAATGTTTAACAACAGCAGCAGCAGCAGCATGGCCAGGGCCAGATGGGTTAACATCTGCATTCACTACAAGGTTCCTAGTCGGGGGTTCAGAGTGGAGCTGAAGGTCTCTCCCTCTACTGTGGTCCTAGAGTGGAGGCAGAGCCAGGCTGGATAATTCCAGTTGAGGAGAAGCAGAGTAAAGCAGTCTGCCTAGATCCCCACATTAGCGACTAAGAGGAAGGGCATAGCTGAGGTTCCAAGTGTGCAGTCATTTCTCCAAAGTCACACAATACAGGTGTGTGACTTTAACTCCCAAGCTCTTCCCATCCCAACATGGAGGAAGGAATAGGAGGCCAGAGGGAACAGTGTTCAGAGCCCAGCAGAGACCTAACTGGGTTTCTAGGACTTCTAGTTTGTCTTTGCAGCAATCTTAGGGTTCTCCCCCAAACAATTCTCCATAAATGATTTTAGGCTCTCAGCACCAATCTTCTCTCCTCCATAGTCCTGAGAGGGACCACCAATGTCTGACAGGGTTGGGGAAGGAGGGAGTGTGGGTTCAACCTGAGTCTAGACAGCAGGTGTCTTCACAGCCTGGGTCCCCTGTGACACAGCGCTGCCCCTCAGTTGACATTTCTTTTTAGTTCAAGGGGATTACACAAATCCTAGGTGGTTAAGCTGCCACAGGGCACTATGGAAACAGCACCTGCTCGCCTACCCCTCCTTCCAGCCAGGCAATAAAGACACTGAGGTGACTTTCTGGCAAGACTTGTTATGCTAATTTGAGAGCAAGTGCACAATTTGATTTGTACCTGTCTTGGCAGAGGGGAGAAATCAGATTAATTAGCAGAACAAACTTCAGAGCCAAAGCCAGCATCTTTTACAGGGCAGGAGGGGTGGGGAGAGGGTGGCTTGACAGTGTTACAGGTCCATGTGTGTCAAATTATATTCATGAAATGTTCTGTACATACTTCAGCAGACTATTTGCATACTGCCCAACTGCAGCTCGTGTGTGTGTGTGTGTATGTATGTATATGTCTATATATCTGTACATTAAATATGCATGGTAAAACCAAGTCTTTACTTCTATTTTTTATTGGTTTGTTAATTAACTAAGTAGCACATGTAGCGTACCTGGGTCTGAAGGTGATAAAGGGAAAAGGCTACGTCTTCCACCCATTGCTTCCCTACTACTGAGAGCCAATGCACACACAAACGTGTGTGCGCCACATTCTCTTCTTTTCCTACCGTCATTTGTAACTATACCACACACTTCATTCCACCGCCCACCTCTCTCTCTCTGTCACTTAGCCACACAGCTTGGCTTGTTTCCTGGGCAACATACACCCCCCCCCCCACACACACGTGTTATTCTGCAATTTCTTTCACTAACACTCTACTGATGGACATCTAAGTCCCAGTCTTTGCCTGACTCACAGGCCTTCAAGATGTCTTTGCGGAGTGGGCATACAGGGAGGATCCCCAAGGCCATACTATCCCAGGACAATGCCACCACTTAAATTAATTCAGACCAATGAAAACTTAACATTTAGTTCTTTAACCATACTTGCTGTGTTTAAGAACCACGTGGGGCCGTCTGCTTTTGTGCTGGCAGAGCATATAAGGAGTGTTGCCATCTGGCAG
The DNA here is from genome assembly GCF_004785775.1 of Grammomys surdaster. Taxonomy (NCBI): domain Eukaryota; kingdom Metazoa; phylum Chordata; class Mammalia; order Rodentia; family Muridae; genus Grammomys; species Grammomys surdaster. The sequence continues at coordinate 1,160,928 of NW_021620849.1, read as the reverse complement.
AGTTCTAGGGGAAGGAGCTGCCTACTGGATGGAGTGTTCCTACAAGCAATTACAAAGCCAAAGCCTCCCTGTGTAAGATACAGTGACAGACGCAGCCAGTTCTCCCTCTGAAGCAGCTCTAGCTATCTGTGGTGTCTCAGTAAGAGCTGGGGGAGAAGGAACGCTCTTTTGTTTCAGGACAATTATAGGACATCTTAGGAAGAACAAGGAACGGTCCCTGTGTACTGATTCCAAGGACGTTTTGCTTCTGATTCGTCTACATTGCTTCCATCAGTGGCTGTTCCCGGCTTACAATGGGCACACCTGCCCCTAGGGTCTCACATGACTGCCTGCCCTGGAAGCCTTGTCTTCTGCCACCTTGCTTGGAGGATCTGCTTCTTACCTTTAAGCACTGTATCCTTTCTGTGCCCCCAAACCCATACATCTTGTGAGAGGGAAAGTGTTGGCCCTTCACAGATCCACTGACAGTACACATCTTTTATCAGACTCAGGATCTGGTCCAGATCTCCACTCTCTCTGCCCTTTGGTATATCAACATGACCTTCCAGGCTGCTAGGGTTCCCCCTGACACAGCAGCTAGCTGACCCCTCGGCAGCATTCTATGCATGATGTACTGGGCCCCTGTGGCTCCTGAGAGGCCAGCTGCTCCTCTGTCTCTCACTACTCTATCCTGCCCCCTTGCTGGCTCTCCTGCAGTGTTTATAGACCAGGCCATCTTCTTGCCAAGTTCTGTACTTTTCCCTGGGCAGTCTCATACCCACCATGGAAATGAGCATATAGGCGCTTTTGCTAGAAACCACTGACATTATGACGTGGGCTCATAAGCCACCTTGGATCCCAGGGAGAATAAAGCACCACAATACAGCTCCCACATCCCAGAAGAGGGGTGTTATCCATGAGGGAAGGGATACACCCTGAGATAAAGGAATCATCTTGTGGGAATTAGACATCTTCTCAAATAAATGGCAGCTGGTAGGGGTGTGTTGTACAGGGATGTCTTCAGAACTGAGAAAATGAGGGTAGAACCACTCCCTGATGAGTTGTTGTCTCTTGCTCCTTGCTCCAGTTCTTTTTCTACTGAAGTCTAAAGCCACAGTTTTCTTGGGTCACATCTCATAATTGTTTATGCATAATTGCATAAACCCCAGTGACTTTTAGCTCAACTCTATTTCAGACACCATGCATGATAACCTGAATGAGAATGGTTCCCAAAAGCTCATCTGTTTGAATACTTCATCCTCAGTTGGTGGAACTGTTTGGGGCTAGGAGGCGTAGTCTTGTTGGAGGAGGTGTGTGATGGGGATGGGCTTTGAGGCTTCTCTCAGATCCAGAGTGAACGCCCAGCAATTCCTGCAGCTATGCCTTGTTCCAACATCATGGACTCCAACTCTCTGAAACTGTAAGCCCAATTTAACACTTTCATGTAGAAGTTGCCCCCGTTCACAGTGATTTTATCACAGCAAAAGAAAAGTAACCAAGACAGCCTGTAATGGATTTTACCTCCTGCAACTGAGCCATCTCTGAAGACCTGACACTCAAGTTCTTTCCTGGCCACAGCTTTCTAGATATGTGCCTTTCTCTATCATATCATTTGAGCTTGTCTTTATCCTTGGTGTGAGTATAAGGGTTTTTTTTTCCACCTTGGGCTTTTCCTCGGATCCCTCGGTAAGCCTTGGCCTCCATGTCTCCCTCTCCAGTCTGAATCCCATGACCTCCCATGACAAAGAAGCTGTAACAGTGAGCTGATGGCCTCTCACCGCTGCCGTGGCTGTGAATCCGTTTCCAAGTGCATGCACTAAGCCATCTGGCCCCGCGTCCAGTGCCACCTCTTCCTTAAACCCTCCCTTCTATCCTTTTAAAGGCACCACTCCCATGAACATTGGTAACATTTATGTCTCCTTTAAGGGACATCTTCGTAATTTAGCTGCAGGTCTGTCTAGCCCCCTCCCCCCTCAGACTTATCCCCAGGAGAACAGCATTCACACCAGACCTCGGTGCTCCCTATGCCTAGCTCTGGTGACTGTGGAAGAACCTATCAGTTTGGGAGAGTGAATAGTTTTTTGCTTTTGGTTAAAGGAAATTGGGTGTCCACTTGTGATGGCTAATCAACTTGGGAAGAGGGAACTCCAATTGAGAAATTCCCATCAAATTGACCTGTGGGCATGTCTGTAAGGGTATTTTCTTGACTACTAATTGATGTAGGAGGGCCTAGACCACTGTACAAAGTGGCATTCTTAGGTAAGGGGCCTCGGGCTGTATAACAGAGGTAACTGAACATCAGTGTGGGAGAAGGCCAGTAAGCAGCACTCTTGTTTCAGGTTCCTGCCCTGACTTCCCTCACTGATAGACGATAACCTGTAAAGTAAATCCTTGTCTCTCCAGGTTGTTGTTGGTCATGGTGTTGATCACAGCAACAGAAAGCAGACCAGAACAGCATTCCATCCCTCTGGGGTGATGGTATTCAACTTTTTAAACAGCAACTCATCTTTACAAAATAGGAAATAAGAAAAGCAAAGAAAGTAGGGCATGGTGGCATACATCAGTAACCAGCACTTTGGATGCTTCTAAGACGGAGGATCAGAATTCAGTGTCATGCTCAGAGAGAAGCAAGTTCAAAGCCAGGCTGGACTTTGTGAGATCCTGTCTCAAAAAAAGCAAAACAAAGATTGTGGGAAGAGGGGAGAGCCTGGAGGGGAGAAAGGTATACATTTTCTTAGTTTTATTTATTTATGTCTGTCTGTCTGTCTGTCTGTCTGTCTGTCTGTCTGTCTGAAGTGGGCATGTCAGAGTCAGGTCGTGGGCAGGTGGAATTAGGACATGGTTTCTGGAAAGCCAGAGTGATATTCTGCTAGCATCTGGGGACACACTGTTAAGCAGGTTTCCTTTGGCAGGGACTATATCTTGGTGTCAGGTGATGGCCTTGGCTGAGAGAAATGAAAGCATGTCCTCTGTGCAGAGAGACAGCATTCTTTTTGTGTGCACAGGAGAGGAAAGGTGTCTCTTACATCACCAGTCCTGAGGCACTGGCTGTAGGAGTAAAACTGTATGTCTGAGGAATCAAAAGTTGTCAAGATTGACCAGCCTTTAGTAAGGAAGCCTTAGTTCCTGCTGGGAGGTCGACATTAGCCTTTGAGAAGCCAAGTCCAAAGGTTAATACAGGAAAAAGAAGAGGATGCTGTTGACTACTCACAGACGGGAAGCGACAGTGTTCTGAGAGTTTGCCACAATAAAGCCTGTTTATTTCCTAGTGAAGCCCTGGACACAATGCCCATACTTGGCTGGCTCCTGAGGCTAGGGATGTGCCAGGCATGCATTTCTACACAGTGGCCCTGAGCTATTTCAAGCCCCTTTTGACAGAACACTTTGGTTGTTTTGAGACGATGTCTCAGGTAGCCCAGGCTGGCTTCAAACTCACCATGTATTTGACAATGACCTTAAACTGTTGCTCTTCCTCCCCCACCTCCTGTGCTTAAATGACAGACATGTGCCACCTCACCCAGATAAGCAAGACACTTTTCGAAGCAGTGGGGCATGGTGGACGTCACTTCTTGCTCTTTTACCATGAGCCCCTCCGGATCCATCCCCAGTTACCAAGGAACACATTACTGTTCTTCAGCCATCTGTGGGGTTTAGCCAGGACATCCCACGCTGCAGCTCCCAAAATTGCACAGCAAAGCTACTAGGGAACTTCCTCCTCTTCCCCTCCAGGTCGTGACTCTGGGAAAGGCCCTGTCTGTGATCACTCCTGGGTGGTACCTGCCTCCATGGCTCAGATCCTGTCAAGGTCCTTCACCTGTCCTCAGGCTTAGCATGGCAGCTGCTTCCAGTTCTCACTAGTCTTGATTCTCCAGCACCTTTCCAACCTTTAACACGTTTCTTTTCTCGACCCTCTCCAATTCTCTGTAGAGAATCTTCGCGAAGCTTTTCCCCTAAACCTTTTAACTATTTCTGCTTGAGGCCCATTCTCCACTTGAGTAAAGGCCAAACCACAGCAGGTCACAAAGAATGGTTTAAGAAGCTCATTTTCGTTGACAATGTTACTTTATTGTCATCAATAAAGAAACTGCCACCATTTTCACTTTCTCGTACCTAGCGTGTGTCTGTGTGTGAGGCATGGTGACACTGTAATCCTAGTAGAAGGTTCAAGGCCAGCTTGAGCTATACAGTGAGACTCCCTACAACACCCAAGTCCTTTCTAATGCATTGCTTGGACAGTTTTAAAGTGCTCCTTCTAGCAGTGGCTTTCACACAAGAAGCCTCCAGCTTTAGTCACTCAGGATATTTCCCAGGTCCTGCTAAGGATTAAAAGGAGTAGGGAGACCTTTTCCCTTCATTTCCTCTAAGTTGGTAGTCATGTCTGTTCTCCAGCTCCAACACAGCCCCTCCTATCTACCCAAGGGCAGTTGTGGTCCTCACTATACCATGCTTGGGAAGGCTCAGGGCTTCACTAGCCTTGCTGCAGCCCTATCTGGGAGGAGTGGTACTACGTTGTGGGCATTTCCTTCTAAGTATCTGCTACTCTCAGCTGAGATGCTTGGAAGAGCTATCTCCCCTGCCCTGGCCTCCTGCGGTGATGCATGACTGGCTGAGGGGTGACTTGGGGCTTCTGAACTGTGCCCATCTGCCTGTTCCGTCTAGGTTCTACACCAGCATGGTCCACAGTGCCCGCCCCTCCACTTTCCACCCTTCTTCCTGGCAAATCCTGTTTTATACAATTCCACCAGCATACAGCCTACTTTAAAGATATTTTTCTTTTGTATTTGGGGACTACCAGAGTTCATGGAGTACAAGGGTTGGACACTCCTAGAAAATTCGTGCTTGCATGCACCCCTACACTGCTAGGCTAACTTCAAGCATGCCCATTCATCTGTGGGATCTAACAGACTCCAGAGGATGGCAAAACGGTCTCACCTCACCTGGGATAAATGCTCAGTTGTTGGTTGAGACAAATGTGGCCACCTCAGGTAAGAGGCTGTTATAAAGGCAGTGTGAGAAGAAGCGTGCAGTGGGTTGCAGCCCACTTTACACTGTAGCCCTTCTATCCAGGGCACACTTCTGTTCACAATCTTTCAGAAGTCTGAAATACTGGGAACGAAAACTCACAACAACTACTACAGAGAACAGTCCTTTATTTTCAGAGCAGAGGCTGGAGCTGGCCACAGTGGGCCTGCAGTTCCCACTCCCTCATGTCCAAGAGGCCAGCCTCAGCACCTTCAGCTTCAGTGCAAGAAGAGGAATGTTCCCCTAAGGAGGGTTTGAGAACAGCCTGCTCCAGCAGCTTCCACAGTGGGCCTTTGTGGGATCCACCTGAGTCAAGACTTCAGGTCAGGTTCAAGTGCTGGCTTCCTTCCCATCACAGCCTTCGAGCCTTCCGGGGTCGGCAGCCATTGTGTGGGACAGGGGTGTTGTCTGTGATTGAGATCACTTCCAGACCCCCCATGGTCAGTCCTTTGATGGCAGACTGGAAAGATCAGAAAGAGGCAAATGGCATGGTCTTCAAAATGATGACCCAGCATCTTCAGACAGGGCTCCGAGAAGGATGGAGGCTCACTGTGCATGTCTACAATTCCAGTCCCTGCTGCCGCCACCTTGGGCTTTACAGTCTGAGAACAGGTTCTATCCACTCTGGTAGCTTTACAGGAGTGTTTCCTTCTCCTGGGACACACACACTCACACCACAACACTTTGTTCTCTTAAAGTCAGAGAGATGTTACTTTCTTGCGGGAAGCTATAGCCCCACTGGTCTCAGTATCCCTCTCAAGGTGCCCAGCATCTTGACCCCTTCTCCACTGCATTCACTAGTCTGTGCTGAGGATCTACTTGTGATGGTCCCCCAGAGACCACTTTTCCATTCCCAGGGGCTGGTACTCAAGAAGGTAATAAATTAATTCATGACCCAGGCTTGCTCTGCAGGGATTAGTAGGTCACAGGAACAGAAAGGAACTTTAAACAACGCCATGGAAACTCACTAAGGGACATTTCTACTCTCCACACCTGGCTCTAAAGAATACTCGCAACACACTGAAGAAAACCCCTAGTTACTTACCCAGCGTCCTGGTCCCATGCCTTTCACTACGACTCTGATGTGGGTCACTCCCTTTCCTGTGGCTTTCTAGAAAGAGGCAAGTGGTCAGTGTCCCTGAGACAGTGCTGCAGCCCAGGCTCTGGCTACTGTCTTTAGGAGACATGGAACAATGGCAACAACAGGAGCAAACAGGGAGACAGAAGACACAGAAGGAAGCTAAGTACCAAGGGCCCAAGTGAAGATGGATAAGGAACTAAGGTGACAGAGCTGTACTGCCACCTAGTGGACACTTGAAGATATTGCCTGATTTTCATCCAAATGCTGAGGCATCACCATGGGTATCAAGGTTGGGCCCACTTATAACATGGGATTTAGTATTTTTACAGTTAAGTATGTGTCCTGATTATAAACACATTCACTATGGGTCTTGGAAGATACTCAAAAGCTACCATGCAGAGGTCCCCAAAACACTGGCATGTGCCACTTAGCTGTGTTCTGTCTGATGGGTAATTACATCATTCTGCGTTTTGGTGATCATTACTCATAGCAATCAAAGGTTTCCTTATGTCCAGCTTTAAAGGTCAAGGTGTTCCTTCAGGAAGTATTCTGCTTGTCAGAGCACACGCATTTATGGTCTCTGTTATAGCAGAAAACGTGCAGCTCTGGTTTGAGGCCCATCTGAGTTCACGTCAGAGGGCTGAACTGGCTGCTTGACTTCGACACAATCCCACAGAATCTGATTCTCTGGAAAGAGTGGATAATAGCAGGCTCTTCTGAAGACATGGTAATAATGAAGTGTCTGAAATGGAGTTGCTGAATTTGCTTCTAGAAAGATCTACGACACTTCACTTTGGGACCTGTGCTGTAAGACATGCTTCCTGAATAGAATACAACCCACTGGTCTTTAATGGAAGGGGCACTGGTTCCTAAACCTTTAGCACTCTGGTTATTCCTCTGAACATAAGTGACATCTTTTTCTCCACTGAAGCTGAGAGAGAAAGTTGGTAACCTTTCTACAAGGGCCTCTTAAAGCAGCTGCAGTGTCAGGGCATCTAACAGGGATGGGCAAAGATCTCATTGTTTCTGAATCTGGTTTAATGAGACTTCCCCACCGTAAGCCACAGGGAAAGCAGAACCGCATGGTCAGGTACTTACTGCTGCTGCAGCTATGCCTGCTGTCTGTGCGGCGATGCCGGTGCCCTTCTTGGCATTGCGAAAGCCTTCTGTGCCACAGGAGGCGCGGGCCAGGGACGTGTTAGTGGCAGAGACCACCTGGATCTGTGTGCTGGGAGGAGGAGGCATATAGCTCTACCACTGCTCAGGAAGGAAGGGCTTGCTAATGTCCTTAGGAGCCGCAGTGGGAAAGAAAAGAAGGTCACGAGCTCCCTCTGTTATGCTAAAGGAAGATGGGCACATCGCACACTTAGAGGGAGTGCCATAATCCACGGGCAGGAGAGCATGACCCGAAGGACCCACTTCTACCTGAATGAAGCCTTCCCTGAGGCAGCATTTACCCTGGATGTGATATCGCTTGGTGTTTTATAAAAACCTACATGTTTCACATTAGGCAACTGTTAAAAAACACAACACTGAGAAAATTTCGAGTATCTTCCACTACAACAATGGAAAGAACAGTGTGAAGGAGGGATGGCTTAAAGCTTACACGTGCACCCAACATGGTGCAAAGAGAGGGCTAATTGGTGCAAATTGTTCTCTGACCTCCACATGTTAACAGTCCACTCCCAACAACTAAGTAAAAATGTAATAAAGTATTTTTAAAAAGTATATGGAGCTCTGCTCCAACCATGACCAGGTCACATCCAAATACAGTGTCTCCTCTAAGCCTGTTACATCTTCTCATCAGTGGACTGTTTTGAAGCGAATCTATTACCTATCATTTCAGAGGTAATCATAAAGACTCAAAAAAATCCCACAAAATCAGTTATCCCTAGAATACTATTACAGTGGACAATTCAAATGCTTATGACATTCTATTCACTGGTCAAAAATTATTTTAAGTAAGTGAAACTTTTTTCTACTCTGCCCTAAAATGGTAAATTGTAACTAAGACTGACTTTAAGAAAACCCTATGGTATGTTTTCTGTCTCTCCTTTGGTTATCGTCACCCCACTTTCTGCAGAGCTTTCTGGGTACTCCTAGGAAGGAGAAGTGAAGGGGAGCTGTCCAGGAGACCTGCTGGGCCAGCCCTGAGCAGGGACCGCCTGTTTGTTCGTCTTGTTATAGTGTTCACTCCTCCCCTGGGGTCTCTTACATTTCCTGCACTGCACAGAACCATTCTCATGCAGCGTGTACAGACACAACACAGAGAGAGCTCAGAAGCCCTGTCTGCATTAGCTCAAGAGAAGGGAGATGCTGCTGTATGCTGTGCAGCTCTTGTGTGCTCGCACTGGAGGCTAGGATTATGTCTCTGGTGCTGTGTTGCAACTGTATGGCAGGCAGACTTCGACCAAACACGGCAAAGCCTGCAAAGCTGTCCCCGTGGCCCTTTGCTTCTGCAGCTGAGAGCTCAACTGCACCTGTGTCTTGTGCTAGCACACCACAGGACACATTAGTCTTTCCTTCACTGCCACACTTAGCCCTGCTAGGGAAGGGGCAGTGCACAGGGCCTAAGGTAAGAAGGCTAACTAAGGGGCTTATATATTCTGGCTACTTTACAAATAAATCATGTATCTGTACATTGCTTCCCTCACCATTTGCTTCTAATGCAGTCCTTCTGGTCCTTGCATAGGAGTCCCAAGGAAGGCAAAAAGAAAACCCCTTACAATGACAGTGTACTAAACCTATTTTATGTTTTCATGAAACTTAAGCAAACTTTATAAAGAAAGAAGATGGTTTCCCCGAACAAGATGAAACTAGCATCTGATACCCCAACTTCTACTCTGAGAGGGCCCAAGGCAGAAGTAGTTCATAGGGGACTCATGCGGGCACACCCCTTTTCTTACTTGTTGTAGGTTGCTTTAATGTGTGCAATTGGAACTTCCTCAAATTTCATCCCTGCCCACTGCAGGGAGCTTTCCTGTCCTGGAACTGGAGGGTAAATGCTGCAATCAGAAGAAGCATTTTCTTTAATTTCCACATTGTTAGTTCCTTAAATCAAAAGAAATACACACATGCTTAAAAAGAAAATAAAATAGGTTGAGTACGGTGATGTTTACTTGTGAGACAGGCAAGATGGGGAGCAGGGTGGAAAGCTGAATTCAAGGCTAACCAGGGATACACACAGTTTTGGACATACTGTAAGACTCTGCCCAGCCCCTGCTCTCCACCACCGACAAAGGCCTCAAACCTCCCAAACAACCCCTCCCCCCAACACACACCAAATCAAAAAGCGAGGGCAAACGCCTGGTTCTGGAGGAGACTTTCTGTACCATTGCTGTTAAAATCTAGGCACTCTATGTTTCAGGGTTGGGAACACTGGTCTTGACAGTGTGCTTGGCCACTGGGTTCCCCTGAGGCTGGAGCCTTCATGTTCGGGTGGAGAACTCACGTCCAAACAGAAAGAGGGCTAGCAAGGAAAGCCAGGCCTTGGACCCAGGAGGCTGGCCTTGGGTCTGTGCTTTCTTCTTTACAAGTGTAAACACGCACACCACTGTCATTCAGCATTTGAGATGGGAGTACCCGGCTGTTTCATTATGCCTACACACCTAAATCAGACACAGACTTGTGCCCACACACCCACACTGTATTTCTACTATGCTGAAATCACTTTTAGAAAACACGCTACCATTCAAGCACCTTCCCCCACCCCCCAAGCCCCATCTGCTTCTGTAGGAATAGTTTCAAAAGCTAGCACAATGCATTGTTTCCTGTGGCCCAGTCTTAGCGTGAAACACAGCCTCTGTGGGTGGCTGGACTGTCAGCTTCTGTGCTAAGAAGGAAAGCGTCCCAGGCCTGTAGATGACATTACTGTTTCAGTGATCATGATTTCTCCATGGATTTATTTCCCCGTCTGTTGCACAAATACAAGTCTAAGTCTGGGTAAAACCAGTACAGTGCCCTTTCTATAGCAAGATCTAAACTAGGAGCCCAAGCCACTTAATCTAGGGCATGGCCAAGATCAGGCCTTGAAACTTCTCAGGTTCAGTAGGCATGGGCAGTGCATAGTGCATGTCTGTAACCCCAGCCAGGAGAGCAACCATGAGTTCAAGACCAGCTATGATGACAGAGTTCCTGGTCATCCTGGGCTACATAGCAAGAGCCAATCATAAAACAAAACAGAACAAGATTCTCTCAGGTTGAAGGTATACTGAGCAGTGGCTCTTCTGAGGAAGGCTCTAAGAAAGAGAGACAGAGCTTTCTGAGACTAGTCTTTCTGCCCACTCTCGTGACAGGGGGATGTGGCAAGGCAGTTCATTTGCTAATGGCAGACTGTTTTATTTTGTTTGTTTTTGAGGGTCTCAGTACATAGCTCTGGCTGGCCTGGAGCTCACTGTGTAGAACAGGCTGTACTCCAATACAGGGAGCTACGTGCCTTTGCTTGTACTGTACTGGGATCAAAAGTGTGCTCCACCATGCCTGGCTTAATTCTAAAATCTTTAAAAATGCGAATACAAGCAACTAAGGAAGGCTCAAAATGGGAGATCCAATACCAAGTGGTCAACCCTGAGGTAATATACATACAAGTAACATTACACAGACTGGTCAGGTTATATTTATGTAGTTAGGAATACACCTCCTCCAACAATTAAAAAAAAAAAGAGGCTATACATTTGAGAAAGAGAAAAGGGGATATAAGAGAAGCATTACAAGGTGAAAATGGAAGAGGGGGGATGATAATTTATATTTAATTAAAAAAAATTATTTAAAGTGCAAATAAACTGTAAAAACCATAGCTGGCTCAGTGTCATCTGGCATTCTAAATAACTATTGAGTAATCCAGCTAGATCTCCAAAAGACCTGCACTTTTATTTCTAAGCCTTGCCTCCTTTAATCATAATCTGTCCTACTTGGGCTGTGCACTTCTCGGGGCCGCAGGCAGCCATTACCAGCACATGGTCATCACCTTGGCTTCAAGCTCCTGGCCACCTCCTACTACCTTGCTGTCTTCAGGGCAGCACTCTGAGGAGCTCATCAGATCGCTGCCACTCCACATACCTCAGGCAATACTTCTCTTCTCACAGGGACTAAATCCTAGTCTCCACTCCCCTGTCTTTCTTCACATTCTCCTGGCAAACTCCCAGCCCTTGTTAAATCCATCTCTCAAGACACTTTGAGTCTGTGCAAACATGGCATGGTTGACTGGTCTTCACACCAGGGCTTTTTGACTGACATTTTGGATAAAATGCTTCTGTGGGTGGCTGTCCTGTGAGCAGTGGGGTGCTTGGTACCATCCGTGGTTTTACCTCACTGAATTCTAGCTCCTACTTTATAGCCATTAGAACTTTATAGACACTGCTAAGTCCCTGGGGGCGAGGGGCAAAATCTGTCCCTGCCAAGACCCAGTGCTTCATCTTAATGAATTGCCAGCATCGAGCAGCCTCTCAAGATGCCTGACAATCATGCTCAGTTCAATTATCCTTCCACTCTCCTGGATGCCTCTTCTACATTTCCTTTTGTCTCCGTAAACATCCGAGCCCTTCCTGTATCCTCAGGGCCAGCTGATGGCCTCTGTAGAGAAATTGAATCAATCAGACTCTCTTCCAGCTTCCACCACCAAACATCTGTGCCCATGGCCTCTGAGAACTCTGCTGCCGTCACGCTCCAGCTGCATCATTAGCCCTACAAGGACACTGCTCTGGCAATGTTCCCACTTCAGTATCAGTCTTTCTCTGGTTCCCAGAAGCAAAAGATACGGTCATGTCATAAAGTCAAAACATCAAGAACAAAAAATAACCCTCCGCACTTAAGACCCCAAGTTCCCAAGAGCTTCTCATTCTGTCTTACAGCAAAGCCTCCTTCAAGGAATGACAATACTTGTTTATTTTCTTTGAAACCAACCCACTCCAGTGAGAAGTTATTTCCGACCTCTCCATCAGAAAGGCTGTAGTGAAGGTCACTAACCAACTCCATACTGTTAAATCCAATGAGCAATCATGCTACCTGCCTGTCACCCCATCCTGTCTGCAGTGCCAGACACAGCTCAGTTCCCTACTTTGCACTGCACTAAAAAGAAAATCTTGTCTGGCTTTCTTCATCTTGGGGAGGATTTTTCTTTTGCTGGCTCTTCCTTTCCCCAGATATCTGTCTATTTGACAACTCTACTCTGATGCTAAGTGTCTCATATGTTTTCTTTTATTATACAGGATTATGCAAGGCCTTTTGAAAGCAAGCATAAGACACCTTAAACTTAAATACACGGATCTCAATTGTCAGTCCCTGCCGTTTTAATATAATAACAATTCCAAATTTTCAGTTGTTTGGCACTCAATTTTGAGCCTTCACACCTTTCCTTTTCTCACATTTCATATTAACAGATCTGTAGCTGGTCATGGATGGATGCCTATAATCCCAAGCACCCAGGTAACTAAGGCAGGAGGATTGCTGCACATTCCAGGCCAGCCTAGGCTGCACAGCAAGACTTTGTCTCAAAACAAAATAAAACACCAAAACCAAAGCCCACTGGCTATACCAGTCAAACTCTCACCCTATTCCAGACACCATCACTTTTTACCTATTCTATTGCTTTCCAGTCTTTTCAGCTTCCATTCTTGCTCCCTGTGGCTTTACATCAACACAGTGGTTACAGATTCTCTAAAGAGTAAGGCTAAGGCTGGGGTAGGCTCTAGTAATCCAGGCACCCAGGAAGCCAAGGCAAGACGATTATGAATCTGAGGGTAGCCAGGGCTGCACAGCAAGGTCATCCTAAAAATGAATGAACGAATGAATAAAATGGTATCAACTCTTCCCAGAGCTGGACAGGATATGGCTATGACTGTCTGCTTGCTGAGAGGGCTTTTACTGTTGGAGCAGGGATGTAACCCCAACAATCCCAGTAGTGTCTGGGATTGCCAAATGAATGACTACATCAGTCTTGGATCAAATTCCATCAACAGCTCTTCACTGCCTGCAGCAGGCGAAGTGTAAAAGCTCCAGGGTGACAGGGCAGTCCTTCACTATTTGGATCCTTCCAGAACATTGGTCCTCAGTGTTCCTAATGCTGCAACCCTTTAATACAGTTCCTCACACTGTAGTGACCCCCAGCCATAAAATTATTTTCCTTGCTACTTTATAATTGTAATTTTGCTACTGTTATGAATCGTAATGTAAGTCTGTGTGTTTTCCAATGGTCTTAGGAGACCACCCCCAAAAGGGGTCGAAACCTATAGGTTCCGAAACGTTTTTCTAGAGGAATCACCACATACCAGTTGTCTCTGACAGCCTGCCTTTTCACAGACGTTACCTTTGCCTGTAATGATCACACTCATCTTGTCCAGCTGAGTTCCCACGGTCACTTCGACACTCCATGGTACTTTAAGTCTTGCCTGACTTCCTCACAAGTGCCTTATTCTCTTAAATGTCCAGCCAGTTCTTACCTCTATTATCCTGCTGATCAGATTAAGGTTAAAACATTTGCCTATGTGTCATCTTTGCAAATTTGTGTACGACTGGGGAGAAATAACCTATATTTCCACTTCTTATCATGGTACACAACAGGTAGTAAGTTTTTGTAACTGTTAAACAGGTGCAAAATTAAGTGAACGCATATAGAGCCTGCATACGAAGTATCAATACTAGTGGAATGCTGCAGGATGCCAGGTCCCAGGGCTAGGTACAACACTAAGAAAGGTCCAATCTAAGATGTGCAGTTAGTGTAGTCCTTCAAGACATTTTGGGTTGGAGGCTGAGAAAGTTGCTAGTCGGATCTAAAGCCTATCTCACAAGGAAAAGAAAGCTTGTATTTATATACACTGGACACTTAGCTAATAGCTGCTAATTGAACAGCCACTTCATGCCACAGCTCATCCCTCTTGTCTTCACCAACAACCCCTCTAAGCATTATTTCCAGAGGGGTGGATCTATTTAACCCTCACCTGAAGCGACTAGGAGGGGCTTCCTTTTTAGTGTTCTGCCTGGCAGCTGAGTCTTCTAACCTCGGGGCTCCGGTGTGGATATTCTTAGCTGGGGCAATGGCCATAAGCCTGCAAAAAAGTAGAGTCCGGTGAGGGACTGGATTAACGGTGTTTTGGGGGGGTTCAAGTGGCACACAGGACTGGAAAGTAGGCGGGCAGACTCAAGAGTGACAGTGGCCTCGAAAGAACAATCCTTACCTGGTCATCCCAGGTCCAGCCCAGGACCGCAGGAGCCACGACCCGGAGTTTCTTACAACCTGCATGACTGAAATTGACCCTTGTCAGCTCCGGTCCGCAGCACTCGGTTTCGCTGGAGCCAGCACCAAGAGCATCTGTGGGGGTGCTAAAATAAGGGAAATCACCTGATTGCTCTTAAATCGTCCTGTAAGTATTTTTCTTCAAATTTAAATGCTCTATAAAACCAGTTATATGGGAACTTTCCCCTTTCTAGTGGTCTTACACTAGAATTTCACTTATCTTTCCTAAAGGGAATGGTTCGTCCTACTTGGTAAACCTGCCCCCTCGCCGGCCCGCGTTGCCTCATGGGAACCTGGGGTTGGCTGAGGGCTGTGCCGGGTGCCGCGGTACCTTGTGGGAAGACAGAAAGATGGCGGCGCCCGTAGGGCGTACTCTTTTAGGGGTGGCTAGAGGCTGGCGGCAGCTTGACAGGCTCTGGGCAGGTAGTTCTCGTGGCCTGTCCCTTGAGGCTGCGCCCTCCAGCAGCCGGTCTCCATGGCGCTTGTCGGGCGCCTTGTGTCTGCAGCGGCCACCGCTGATCACCAAGCCTCTCACCCCATTGCAGGAAGAGATGGCGGGTCTGTTACAGCAGGTAAGGCAGGCACGAGCTTCGTGGTGCGGTGGAGGGAAGCTGCAGTACCAAGGAGGTCTTGATTTCCATGGTGACTCTGGTACTTCGTGTGACCTTGAGCAAATCATTTAACTTCTCGATCTTTAGTGACATCTGCAAGATGAAGTTACTGCATCGAGTCGGGTTAGTCTATATAGCAGGTGTTCAAAGAGTTTAATTGGCTTGTTTTCACGCGAGCATTCTGTGTGGATAGTTTCCTTCTTGTTCATTCATTACAGTAGGGATCCGGTGGTGAACAGGAATCAAACCTTGTAACTTAGCAGCTGGCAGGCTACAGGGAAGCCTCTGTGATGTTAGGAAGAAAGTCGTGGAGACGGTGGGAACATCCTTAAGATGCGTCTGGTAAAGTTTACTTTGCTTTACCTCAGGGAGCAATTTCTGTGAAGGACAAGTGAGGCAATACATGCAAAAACCCAAGAGTAGTTGCTGTCAAGCTGTTAAGTCTCAGTTAATAGTTATGGAAGATCTTACATATCCCTAGACTCCGAAAAGTCTTGGGAATACTAATGGAAGCTCTCTTCAGTGCTTTTTGCTCAAATTATTCACTGCTTGACCTTTTCTTAGCAGTCCTTTTTTTTTTTTTTTAAGCAAACAAACCATAATAGGTATTCGTAGTTAATACTGTTCATCTGTGTGCAAAGTGATAGGTAGTTGTGGATATGACAGGTACATAGCTCTGATTCCCAGACAGTTTCCAGTACTGGAATCAGGGGTACAGTCAGTAGCCAGTCATATGGCTAATTACAGACTTCAGTAAGTGCGATTAAGGAGTTTTATACAGAACTCCATAGGTTTGATTTTTCATGAGAAGTGTCCAGGAGTGTCTTTCTGAGAAAGTGGTATTTAAGTTGAAATCAGAAGGATGAATAGAGATCTGGAGAGAGAGAGACTAGGAAGAAGGGATGCTGTAAAGTCTTCAGGGCAGGACAGTCCTTGAATAGATGCTGGTCGGAGACTAATAGACCTAGGGTGTGGGAAGTGGGACCACAATGCCCTCTGTTCTTCCTGACGGGCTTGATCTCTAACTGCCTGCTTGCAGTCCAGTGGGTTTTTTTTTTTAATCTGTATAGTGTTTGATTATATCTTTGAGTGTATTAAGAGTTGTATTTTTGAGCCTGTCACGGTAGCTTTGTTCTTTTCTTGTCCCCTTTCCTTTTACATTTCCCAGGTAGAGATAGAGAGAAGCCTGTATTCAGACCATGAGCTCCGTGCTCTGGATGAAGCTCAGCGACTGGCAAAGAAGAAAGCTGACTTTTATGATGAGGAACAAGAACGGGGCATTATGCTCACACAAGACTTAGAAGATATGTGGGAGCAGGCATTCCTCCAGTTCAGACCTGGAGCCCGGGAGACAGGTTTGTGACCTCCTAGGCCAACCACAAGGGAGGGAGAGGCAGGTATTTTCACATCCAAATCAAGGCCAGCTGCCTGGCTTCTGCTTTGCATTTTAATAACAAGAAGCTTCAAGTAACAAAACAGCTTTCAGAAAATTAACACCCCCTCCCTTTCCTTATATTTTTTTAAAAAGGCTTATGCTATTTTCAGTGGGAGTAAAGAGTCTTCTCTTTCTGTTAAAACTTGAGGCTGTCTCGGGCTCAGAGAATGGGAGGAATTAAGCCTTTCTCCTCAGTTCCTGTTTTGTTAGAAGTCACTCTGAAAGCAGGGGTTGAGTGCCATTGTCCTTGTTTCAAGGATGATGACTAAAGAACAGAGACAGTAGGGGTTAGTTAGATTGGTGATCGTGTTAACTCCAGTGGAACAGGGTTGGTTTTTTTTTGTTGTTGTTGTTGTTTTCAAAAACACCAGACTTTATGGCCTCGGCTACTTGAGGGGAATGAATTAGGAGAAGTAGGTGATACCAATACTGGGCTTGTAGGTGATGGAGAACTCGCCCACGTAGTGTCCGATCATCTCTGGTTTGATCTCCACCTTGTTGAAGGTCTTGCCATTGTACATGGCCACCATGCTGTCAACCATCTCAGGCAGAATGATCATGTCCCTCAGGTGGGTCTTCACCACCTCGGGCTTCTCCATGGGCGGTGCCTCCTTCTTGGCCTTTCTCAAGCGCTTGAGAAGCGAGTGCTGCTTCCGCCACAGGCCGCGGTTTAGGCGCCTTCTCTGGTGGGCACTGTAAAACTGCATCAGCTGCTCATAGGATATGTTCAGCAGCTGGTCGAGGTCCACGCCACGATAGGTGAACTTGCGGAAGGTCCACTTCTTCTTCTGCTCCACTTCAGCCAACTTGGTGGCTGCTTGGAAAAGCTTTAAAAAGAGCTTTAAAAAACAAAAAACAAACAAACAAACAAACAAAATACTGTGCATGCTTGCTGAGGTCTGAACTCAAGAGCCTGCTCCTTGCAAGGGAAGTGCACTGCCTCTGAGCTAGATTCCAGTTCTTACGTTGAATTTTCACAGGCATTGCTTCTTTCCCAAAGGTTTCAAGTAGATTTTCCTCTTGAGAGGAGTTCAGCTCTGGTTCCGAATCTTAGCTTTCATTTTGAGTTAGGGTTATACTCTGGCTTTAAGTTCTTAGAGGACAGGGTTTATGGTGGTCCCTAATGGAAAGCTCTAAAACTCAAAATCCTTGGTTTTACTAGATCACAATCCTTTATTTTTTTATTTTTCTCTCTCCTCTGATCATCCCTTTTATAGAAGCCGATAAAAAAGATGACAGAACCTCGTTGCATCGTAAGCTAGACAGAAACCTTGTCCTCCTAGTCAGGGAGAAACTTGGAGACCAAGATATTTGGATGCTTCCTCAAATCGAGTGGCAGCCTGGGGAGACCCTTCGAGGGACAGCTGAGCGAATCCTGGCCACACTCTCAGGTAACTTCCTTACCTTCTGAATCTTCTGAATTTCAAGTTGGCTGAGATTGGGCATAAGGATAGAGAGTGGTAAGTTTAATGGATACTGATGAGTAAAAGTTCAGGTAAGAGGCTGGGTGTAGAGGCACGCTTCTTTAATTACAGCACTTTGGGAGGCGGAGGTGCCGGGAGTGTGTCTCTGAGTTCACTGCTAGCCTGGTCTATATAGTGAGTTCAGGGACAGCCAGACCCCTCCCTGCCTCCCTCCCTCCCTCCCTCCCTCCCCCCTTCCCTCCCTCCCCCCCCCTCTCTCTCTCTTTCTTTTTTTTTTTTTTTTTTGTAGTCAGGGTGGCCTTGGACTTCTGATCCTCCTGTCTTCACCTCCTGAGTGTTGGGATTATATGCTTGAGCCACAGACTTATGCAGAACTGAGGACTAGACCCAGAACCTTGTGTATGTTAGGTCAACACTGGACCAATCGAGATGCAGCCCCAGCACCAAGGGGAGAAACCTTATTTGGCAAGTTCATACCTGTATTGGGAGAAGAATTTCTAGTTCCTTGCCTTAATCACTTAGCTACAGTTGCATTACTCAGAATTGTTACACTAAGGAAATGTGTTTTGTTTTTCAGTACTAGAGATGGAGCTAATGGCCTTGTAATTGGCAGGCAAGCACGCTACCACTGACCTATGTTCCTAACACTGCTGCTTGGTACCGTAGCTTACCTATTGACTCAGCTAGACTCCTCAACATTACCCCTGACTTCACTCTGACACATGCGTCTTTGGGTCTTACTGATGTGTTCCAATCATCCTGTCTTATTTTCACAGCTTTAGCTGTGATGTCCTTCACTTCTCACTAGACTGTGGTATTATCAATGCTAGGGGCCAGATAATTCTTTTCGAGAGACTCTTCTGTGTATTGTAAGGTGTTTAGCATCTTCAGCCTCTACTCACAAGTTGCTAGTAGCAATATTTGTTTTCCACCTCTACCTCCAGTGTGGCAGCCAAAAGAAGTCTCTCCATATTGCCAGAGAGCAAAATTAGCATGGTTGAGAAACACTATACTGAAAATGCGAAAGAAAGTTCCTCCTTGCTTTTGTTTTATATCTCCAGTGCTGCTGACATGTGGTTTCTGCATAAAAATCCCTTGTTACTTCTTTGCATAGAGTTTTTAGCTGTTTTCCATAGACACACAAGTACCCACTCATAGCCTACAGTTTTTATCCTGGTCCTAATCTCGGCAGCTCTTACTGAGTTAATGTAAAATCCTATTTCTAACCAAGGAGAGCCCTTGTCGTCCCTGAGTCAGTGGGTTTTTCAGGCATCTCTGCTTTGTGGCATGCAGGTCCATTTAAGAAGAGTGCCATCTCCCAGTGGGGGAGCTCTTCAGGCAGTTTATGCAGGAAACATTTTCTATGGCTACCATTTTCCAGGCCTTTCTGGCAGTGGGTGACAGCCATGAGTTAGGCACTATGCCTGCTCCACGGTTGCTCATGCCGTCGTGGGGAATATGTTCTTTCACTTCTGCCATTGCGCCAAAATGGTTTATTTACACATTTTGTTTTAGCCAGAATTCTGAGTTCCCTGAAGGTCAGGGTAGATTCTATTCTTCAGGAGTTCTCAGCAGTATCTGACATGTAGAGGCCACTTCCTGGTGTTGAGTAAGTGGATTTGGTAGTAGTGTAAGCACATGGCCACTTGGTTGGCTGTGCCACCAGGATAAGAGCACCTAGGAAATGTGAAACGTTTGTATGCCCCTTGACCTTTTCTCACCAGTGTCTTCTTTAGCCTGTAGGAAAGGCCACAAGCTACAATGCTTCCGTCAGTCTCTTAACTGTCACATAGGAATTGGCAGTTGTGGTTTTTTTGGGTACACATTCTCAGGGTCCCTCACAGAAGCATGCATGATGAATGCCTGCTTACCTCTGCCTTCTCTTTGCCTTCTGGAAAGGGCTTCTGTCTCAGCACATGCTTTCTTTTAATATTCCCATTGAATAAATGCTTAAGGAAATCAAGGATACCAGATAGGTATACTTATATTTAATAAATACATAAAATATAAATTGATGGTAAATAAGTTTGTTACAAAGTTAGTAAAGTAGCAAATTTAAAATAGAACAGCAAAGAAGAGTTTTCACAATAAATATTTAGGAAAAGCAAATGTACATTCCTTCCTCACCGGCTCAATCCTTCTGCAAGATGGGATTTTAAGAGGTGGAGTCACCATGTCAGAGGGGTGCATACGACAGAGGTGTGCACCTGGAGGAGGTGAGGGTTTGGGAGCTGAGGCTGCTTGACTTCCAGTGTGTGGTGACAGGGGCTGTTATGGTGAAGCCTGCTTACCTGGACCTCACCAGAGTAGGAAATAGCCCTTGTTTTAGTTTGTAGTTGTGGTAGCAGTAGAAGTAATCTCTCGTGAATTAGTGCGTAGTGTTTGCCTTTTTGCTATTGAGACCATCTTTTCATATGCTCGTCGTATTTCTTAATTCTGTGACCTGTCTGCTCAGACTCCTCGTGCCTGTTTGTAGTAAAATGTTTTTTTTTTTAACTTGATAATATTTTAATCTGTGTTTTCCAGATTATAGAAAAATAATATACATACTCACTTAAGTTTGGAGAGTACAGGAAAATATAAAGAAATATGCCAATATGATCCCATCACTCCCAGAGTGCCTGCTCAGACACTTGCTGTAGCGTGTGAACATGCTTAGTATGTAAATTCATCCAGTGCTAGTAATGTTAAGTTGAGAACATCAATTCATGCATGTTTAATGACATCAGCTTCTAGTAAGTACAGTAAATGTCTGTGTGTGTGTGTGTGTGTGTGTGTGTGTGTGTGTTGGGGGGGGTCAACCTGCACATGCTATGCATGGAGTGTAAGGTCAGAGAACAATTTGTGTGAATTGGTTCTCTCAACCATGTGAGTCCTGGTGATCTTACTCAGGTCATCAGGCTTGGTGGTGAATACCTATACCCCTGTGTTACCTCCTAAGTCCTGACTTCCATTTATTTTAAGATAGGATCTCACTGTGTAACCTAGGTTGGCCTTGAACTCACCACATAGTCCAGTTTGCCCTTGAATTTGCAGCTCTCTTGGCTCACTCTCCAGTGTACAGGAGAAGAGAGGCATTGCCTCAAGCCTGGTTCCCAAGTGCTTCTTGATACTGTAAGATATTGTTCCTTTGTTAAGTGTGCTGAAAATGCTTTTCTGAGTCTTTTTGTTCTTTGGGAGACAGGATCTCATGTAGTCCAGGCTGGCCTCGAACTGGCTGCATAGCTGACGATGACTTTGAACTGCTGATTCTCCTGCCTCTACCTCCCAAGGAGCTGGTTGCTTTGGGAACATTGGGAGTGTTGGTGTCACTAACACATCCTGCTCCAGTTTATAATTTTGTTTTTGTAGTCTGCACACTTGAGTGTGCGTGTGTGTGTGTGTGTGTGTGTGTATGTGCTTGTGTGTATGTGTGTGTGTCTTATTTTTTTTCTCTGAAAGATTTGAATTTTCTGTGAGCAAACAATTTTTTTTCTAATATATTGTCTTGTTTGGTAGGCTGGGCCCTTTTGATATGTAAAATATCACATATTCCTCTAATACTCTTTTTTTTAACTGAAAAAGTTGAAAATGCATAATAATTCAGAAAATATGAATTATTCTTGAAAGCATCATCTGAAGTGAACAAACTTTTATGAAAATGTGAAGTTTCTTTTAAGTGTTGAGCCCATGGTATCAGTTACAGTGTGGTTCTGACATATATGAACGCTGAAGGTCCTGTTCCCCAATTGGTTCTTGATCAGTCAATAAAGATGTCAGTGGTTAATGGCTGGGTAGAAGAGGCAGGACTTCCAGGTTCCACAGGCAGACTAGGAGACGCAGGAGGGAGAAAGGAATTCATGCTTTGGAGGGAGAGATAGTCACCAGCCATGTAAGATCTCGGGTGGAATGGCCATTAGCTGCTTTCCCAGGTGGGAGATTAGAAATGCAACTAAGCTGAGGGCAGATGTAGGGTGTTGAGCTAGGAGTGAAGGTAAGGGCACATTAGCTGGAGGAGGCATAGAAGTGCCCAACCATTGAGCTAAAGTTATTAAAAATAACTTGTGTGTGAGTGTGTTTCATCTGCGGATCTGGCATGGCTCCTGGGCAGGTGCACATGTGCCTCCAGCTAGGAACATGGAGCGGTGTAGACAAAGCTACACACAACAGAGCTCCTACTCTGCCTTTTGTTTAGCTGGCTGTTCTTCAGGTGCTGTTTAGTAATTCTGCATTTTGCCATCTTTGAAATGGTGGATTAGGGTTATTAACTCTTCCTTGATTGCATACTACAGTGATCAGATCTGACTGGGGTGTGGTGATACATGCCTTTGATCCTAGTGTCAGAGATGTTGAATCAGAGAGACCACCACTTTGAGGCCAGCCTAGGCTACATAGAGGGTTCTAAGCTATCCAAGTTACATGGCTAGACTTTAAGAGGATCCCTCATGTCTGCTCCCTTAAAGGTCAGACTGGAGACCCTTTTAGAGGTGACGAGCTTTGATCCACAGGTACCAAGTTTCAACAGTTGATTACAGGGCTGAATGTAGAAGCCACCTGCCATGACTCCCAGATAATCTTAACTACATTGTGAATTTCTAGGCCCACAGTGGCAGCCTGGCACCTAGGCTAGAAAGCATTTGACTTGAGAGGGAGGAGCCCCCTTTCAGGACTGCCACACTTAACTAGATCCCCTTTATCTCTGTTAGAAGTAGCTTTTCTGAGCCTCCTGTGTTTTGGGTGAAGAAGCAGCAGATGGCTGTACCCTCATCTTCCTATTCTTTCTTTTCTCTTCAGAAAACAACATGGAAGCCAAGTTCCTAGGGAATGCACCCTGTGGGCACTACAAGTTCAAGTTCCCCAAGGCAATTCGGACAGAGAGTGACCTTGGGGTCAAAGTTTTCTTCTTCAAAGCTCTGCTGCTCACCGGAGACTTCGTGCAGGCTGGGAAAAAGGGCTGCCATGTGTGGGCCAGTAAGGAAGAGCTGGGTGACTATCTGCAGCCCAAGTACCTGGCTCAGGTCAGGCGATTTCTCCTGGACCTCTGATGGATTCAGCTGTCCGTGAACGTTGCTCACACAAGTCAAGTGTAGGACCTCAGGAACAATGTTGACGGACATTTACAGGACTGTCAAGCAGCAAACTCAATTCTGAGAATTCAGTGTGTCTGTCATTGTGTTGAAGTTTGATTTGTCCTTGGAGAACAACTGGCTTTGTCAATTGAAGAGAGGCCAAAACAGTTATTTCTCTATAGCAAGTTAAAGCATTATGTTACAGTGAAATAACAGACCTACTGGGCCCAGAATAAAAAGAAATGAATAGATCCAAATTCCTCAGTTGTGGTAAAGTTTCTGGGCCCATGAAAAGGCTGTGTGTGTGTGTATGTGTATGTGTGTGTGTGTGCGTGTGTGCGCGCGCGCGCGCGTGCTCGTGCACGTATATTCAATTAAAAGATACATACATACATACATACATACATACATCTGATTTCCATCTTATCTTCCTTTTTCCATTTGATAGGAAGGAACTATCTTCTTTCTCCTACCTTCATAAACTTCCATTTTGGAAGTTTCATATTTAGGAGATTAATCACTTCTTGACTGTTTAGCAGTGGTCATCTGAAACAAGTTTGGCTTCTCTCCAGCCTACCAGTGGAAGAATCATGCATGCCCAGGTTGTGAAGTGCATCAGAGTCGCAGGAACAGGGAGAATGCTGTCTTGTTGCCTCTGGGGTTGGGGCTTTGGCTGATGTGTGAGTGTGGTGTTTGGATCAGACTTATCCCCAGAAGCTGGCATACAGATAAACATTTGCCATAGAGTACACAGGGCAGGCGATTCAGATGCAGTGTCTACTCAGAGTGCTCAGATACTCATAGACCCATCACTGCCTGGTTTTCTCTCACATAGACTTCTGGGTAAACTGCCCAGCCCTTCTGTGTGAGCTTGTGAAGTGGAGTCTCTGTTTCCACACCAGATGGTGCCTACTGTTCTTGCATAGGGTCAGGGAGTTTGATGTTTTTTGTTTTTTTGTTTTGTTTTTTGTTTTTGTTTTTTGTTTTGTTTTGTTTTTTTAAATCAAGATTGGGTTCCTAATCCTGTTGCCTCTCTCTTTGCCCTTTACCTTCTGCATGGCTTCTGTGATAACTGATGTCCCCTGTGGAAGGCTGGGTCATCAGGAGCAGGTAGTGGTGCTTTAGAATGGCCATAGCCGTAGGGTCAAGGTGCACTTTCTGGGTTTTGGAGTGTGTTGTGTCTGTGAACTGTTCTGCCTGCTGTTAGGGCAATGAGTATCTCTGACCTAGAAGGCAGAAGCACTGGGGTTATTTTTGTATATGTGCATAGGATCCTGTTAGTGTTTCTGCATTTATTTTTACTTACTGTGGTGCTGAGGATCCAGCCCAGGGCTTTGTATGTGTTGGGCAAGCATTCCACACTGCCACATGCTCAGCTCACAGCTGTGCCTCTAGTGGTAAATATCAGATATATAATCAGTAAGTTGAGAAATGGCATCAGGCTAACTTGACATTCTGCTAGTTCCTGTGAGATTGCCAACAGAAGGTCAATATTTTGAGATACCAGGGACAAGATTGAGTACTTTAGGGAAAAGGTGAAGATTTTTAGAAGTGCCCTCTTTTATTGCAAACAGGGACTGTCTTAGTAGCCAGAACCACTAGTAGCCTTTCTAGGAGGTCAGCCATGCTGGGGAAGGGGCTGACTGTAAAGGAGGGGGCGGTGAGGTACCCCAACCTACTTGGTTTAAAAAAAAAACAACTGATGAAGATGGTCCCATCATAGACCATCTTCTTAATTTTGCTGGAACTTGTCCTTGAGGATTATTTTTCAAGGTTCACCTCTCAAAAACTAGCATGCCCAGGATTCCAGGCTGACAGGATCTAGCAAGCTGGGGATATTAGCTCTGCCCATGTCTTCATTGGTTGTGTTCTGAGCTTACTGCTCTAGCTACAGAATTTCACAGGTCTCGGGAATCTTCTCCAAAGCCATTTTTATTTTTAGAGTGTGATTTTTGCAGAACGCAAAGGTAATCCACATGGCGTTAGAAATGACTGCTGAATGCCACCTTGAACCGTCCACTGGCTGCCAAATGTGACCAAAAATTGTCTCTTGTGTGCCTGCCTGTCTTAGGGTTACAGTTGCAGTGATGAAATGGTGAAGGACCATGACCTAAAGCAAGCTGGGGAGGAAGAGGTTGATTGAGCTTACACAGTGACAGCATTGTTCATCATCAAAGGAAGTCAGGACAGGAACACAAACAGGGCCAGAACCTGGAGGCAGCAGCTGGTGCAGAGGCTATGGAGGGGTGCTGCTTACTGGCTTGCCCATCATGGCTTGCTCAGCCTGCTTGCTTATAGAATCCAGGACCACCAGCCCAAGGGTGGCAGTACCCAGATTGGACTCGGTCTTCCCCCATCAATCACCGTTAAAATGCCTTACGGGTTTGTGGGGCTCTCGGCCCTATCTTATGAAAATATTTCCTCAATTGAGATTCCCTCCTCTTCGAGGACTTTAGCTTGTGTCAAGTTGACATAAAAGTATCCAGCACAGTGTCCTGGGGGAGAAGGCCAGGGCAAACTAAGTGACGGTTCTATTTCAGAGGCTGAGTGACATCAAAGTGGACTATAAGAGAAGGAGAAAGTGCTGTGTGTGATGGCAGAGGAGTTAAGTGGCAGGCATGCATGTGCAGTCAGGAGGGAGTGGGGCTGGGGCCTGTGTGTGTGCACCATGGGTAATCTGTAAAACAACCTCTGAGCCCCTCAAAAGTCTTGAGAGGTATGTGGATTTTTCCAAGCGATTTCCAGTCTCCTGAGATGACTTCGTTTAGTTTTAAGTGAAGATCTTGGCATGCTTATAAACTTACCTTCAAGGTCACCTCCCTTTGGACCACTTCTGATGTCTTGTGTGCTGCTACAATGAACTCTTTATAGTAAGACTAGTCAGCCTATGCTTCTATCTAACTGGACTTCAGAAAGCATGCCAGCTCAGCTCTCCCTATGACACCAAGCTTGGAAACAACAGCAGGCTGTTTGCATTTTTAACACTTTTCGGCTACTGCTACCAATGTTTATGGTAAACATTGAAGTAACTCCCAAGAACTGGGGACAGAATGAGGTTCCTTACCCACAGGTGCATTTTTTTATTTAAACCAGCTGGCAAGTATCTTTACTCCTCTTATATCAATGAGGAATAGTCTTGAAGAAGTAGTTACCTTGGTCAGGATTTCTTGCTAAGTGTTAGAGACTCTTTCCTGCAAGCAGCTAGTTCTTAACCTGCCTTAACTATCTTGCCTGTAAAAACCAAGATGATGTTGCTTCTCACCCAGGTGAAGTGATAATTTTTTGAAAGCTTTTTAGTGCTGTGCATGGCTTGACATAAACACTGTGTGTGTGTGTGTGTGTGTTTGTGTGTGTCCTCCTATGTAGGCTTCCAAATGCTCTTGGAATCAGCTGTGTAGTCCGTATCTTTTAAAACTCCTCTCACCTTTCCTAGGTGTGTATTGTGATAGCCAATCATTTCTGACCTGTTTGGAAAGGGACATGGGTAATTTGAACATTACTGGGTTTCACTCACAACAGGAATGTGGTGGATCAGCCCTATAACTACCTTGGCTGTTTGGATATGTTAGCCCTGCCCCACCCTGGCCCAGGGAATCCAGAGCTACCTTTACACGCAGGCTTATAGGGGCACTAAAAGCAGAGACCTGCCGACCCATTCTATTATCTTATGAAGGGGAAGCATGCCAGCCGAAAGGTCAGGAACCCAATTATTAAGCATTCCCAGATAGCCGAGCTCCAGACACACAAGGTGAGATAAAACCCATTAGCCTGAAATCTCAGGGCAGTCACAGCCCCCCACCCCCCTTCTGAGAGGCTTGGATGATGGCCAGTTACTTTTACCTGCCTTGGGACTTTACTTCATAAAATGGGGAGAGGGAGGAAAATGCTCATCACTGTTTCCAGTGGAGGCATCTATTGTGGGTGTTGTACAGGGTTTGGGAGTTGCTCTGGATATGAGCCATGCTTACCTCAGCTAATGGGTCCGACTGGTAGCTCCCCAGGAGGGTAGGAGGGCATGAGAAATACAAAATGAGAAATAGATGCCTGTATGCCTGTATGCACACCTAGCTATCCCACTCTGAAAAGCTATGAGTAAGTACTTTTGAATGCCTTGGCATCATAGACAGACAGACAGACATCTCTAGTCACTGGAAACTGAGAAGCCAGGTAGAGGGTAGCGCACAGCTACTTCACTGGTGGGTGGAGACATGCATGTAAGTACCGTAAGTGATACAAGTTTGTGATGTGCACTTAGGCTGTTCCTGGAGACCTTCACTATACCTGACCTCTGGAGCAGCTTCCTGCTGAGCACAGTCCTCAGTGCTCTGACTTCTGGGCTAAGGGCAACTGGAAGCTGACATATTAGTCAGGGCAGATTCTGGGTTCTCATGGCCATCTCTGGGGGTATCACAGATGGATGTTGTATCCTTCAGAAGGGGAAGGGACCCAGGCTCTTATGTCTTGGGGCTGCTTCATGTAACTCAGGCCAGTTCTGCTTGTCCACATCATCTGGCTCAGTTATGTCAGCTCCATGTGGCAAGTTTTATTCTTGCCATTTGTATATCAGGAGACACATTTAGGGAAGCAGACACTTTGTGACAGTACCCCAGATAACATTGGAGCTAGCATTTGAACCCAGAGCTATATGATTCTGAAACTACCCGTATCATCTGCTGCTTGGACACTTGTCTTGCTAAACCAGAATTATTGAAGCAGTGACCCAGGAGCAATCAACTTCAGGTTGGTGGACTGGAGCCCTGGATAGGTTGAGAGTCTGAGGATTTAGAGTAGAGAAAAGGCTTAAGGAGCTGAGATTCTCAGATGTGCAGAAGGGAATGATGAAAGTCATGGTCTTGTAGTGTGCATGACACAGGAGGTCAGCTCTCCATCTGAATGGTTAAGCCTAAGGCACAGCAGTAGGAATTCTGAAGGAGCACATGGGAATTCCTTCACACATGAGAGTGAATTCTTGAAACATCCCAGTGATCCTTCAATAAACATTTGCAGAGGAGATAGTTTTACTGCCAAATGCTGGGGATAAGATGGTGATTAAAATACTGGCTAACATCCCCGTGATGGTTCAGTTCTGAGGGGGCAGGAAACAGACTCATCAACAGGCCAACGGGAATGTGTGCCTGGCTCTCACCCCTACCTGGCTCAGGGAAGGCCTTCTAGTTAGGGCTGAGTGGAGTTCATAAAGAGCCCAGGAATGAGGGGGAGTGAGTCAGGGGAGGACAGATAAGAAATAGACACAAAGCCATCTGCAGAGGCTGGGACAGAGTTCTGTAGGATGTGAGAGCAGCAGATGGGCAAGCCATCTTTGTGTCTTTGGTTCTTCGCTATCCCGAACAGTTTAAGGCCAGTTATCTGAAGGCAAAGGCACACATTGCTTGATCTCATGTAGAGTCACATCTTCCATGTTGAGTGGACCTAAGTGACAATGCACATCTTGTCAAAGTTAACTGTGGAGATGTATCTTAGGTGTCACCTAAGTCTAACATGGCCAGTGTGTCCTCAGATGATGGGACTAACCATGCTTTATCTGATGGAGCCTGTGATGGCTATTCCCAGTTGTCAACTTGACTATATCTGGAGTGATCTACAATCCAGAAATGGAAGGCAAGCCTGTGATGATTCAGATCTTGAGACTGGAAGGCACAGGCTTTGATCTAGATCTTGACTTGGGATGACACAAACTTTTGATATAGATCTTGAGGCATAGTGCCCATGAAAAGCTTAGTCCAGGCAAGGTGATATCCACCCTTAATCCCAGGAGACAGAGGCAAGCAGATCTTTGAGTTCAAGACGAGACTGGGACTGAGCAAGTTCCAAATAAAGAACAGATTAGGTTCAGGTGTGCTGGTACACACTTTAAGTCTGGGCCATACTTTATGCTGGAGGCCTACATAAGGGCACTGGAAGAAGGAAGACTCACTCTTCTTTGCCTGCTTGCATTGACTTGCCAGAACATCTGTTGGAACATACTTCTTCAGGATTCCAGCTTATACAGAAGACAAGCTGAAACACCCAGCCTCGTGGGACTGAGCAACTACTAGATTTTTGGACTTTCCATTCAGCTGCTCATTGTTGAGTTAGTTGGGCTGTAGACTGTAAGTCATTTCAACAATTTCCCTTGATCTGCAGAGACATTCCATAGGTTCTGTGACTCTAGAGAATCCTGATTTAAATACAGAGCCTACGTTTAACAACTGCTTTCTTTTTGGAGGTCTGTCATGCATAAAATACTACGATTCCTATATCAGCTAGAATCAACTGACTACAGATCTGTGTCCCCAAACCTAGAAAGAATGGAGTTCCAGCTCTCCCTGCTCTTTCAGGAATAGTGTCCCATGTAGACCACGCTGGCCTTGAACTCACTATGTAGCCAAGAGTGACCTTGAATTCCCCATCTTCCTGCCTCTGCTCCCCACGTGCTGGAATTACACTTGGCTACATTGGAACATTTGTGATAGTTTCACAAAGGATTAGAACCACTCCATGTATCATGAGGTACTCATGATGGTCTTGTCTCCCCTGCCCCAGGCTCACTCCAAGGATGTGGCAGGAGCACTTGAAGAAGCAGAGGTGCTTAGAAATCTTACCTTTAAAGATTGCAATCTAATGGTTGGAATACATGAAAATCAACTGTGTGAATGGTGTGGCAACAGATCCTGCAGTATTTCTCAGTTTCTAGTGTTTGTGAAACTCCCAGGGCACACTCCTACAACTAATTACTATGCAGTGATTTTTGGGTACCTTTCCTTTTGCTTGTTTTGGTGCTACACACACACAGGGCTTTGAACACAGGGCTTCACACATGGGAGACAAGCGCTCTACTGGGAGACAAGCGCTGTACCACTGAGCTACACGCTGCCTGATGCTAACGTTTTTATCCACATACTCCAAAAGAATCTTGGCCTCAAAGGTGACAACATAGCCCACCCTACTCTTTGGGGGACATTCTTCAGCCAACAGTGGGGCTGATATACGTGACTAAGCTTGCTCATTTTGGCCTTGGCTGATACGATTGAGAGTTTTGAGTGTAACTGGAGGTCATTTGGTATTTAAGTGGACTCTGAAAGAAGGTCTCAAAGGCCCCCAGGCCATGGATGCAGCCATGAGGAATTGAGCTTCTTCAAGTGGCAACATTGAAGATGACACTCCGATGGAAGAGAAAGTTGCAGAAATGACGTTTGGGTTTTGCAGCCATGCCTCGTGTTCAAGCTTTTCTGGCCACTGTTCTTTTTAGACATCTTGCATGCATAAGTGGGCAAAACCAGCTTAGCATGCATGCCTGTCAAAGATCACCCATGGCCACACTTCTCTGCCACATGCCACACAGAGAACACTTCTGTACACATCTGCTGTCCTAAAATCTCTCTCTCTCTCTCTCTCTCTCTCTCTCTCTCTCTCTCTCTCTCTCTCTCTACCCCCCCCCCTCTCTCCCTGGAACATCACGTCATATGCCTTTGATCATTCACATCACATTCAGCTCCTTGGACATTCACAGCACACACAAGCATGCACACTAAAAGCTATCAATATTCTGGCCACGCATACACATACCCTTGAATGTTCACATCACACCCAAACCCTACGATGCTTCTCCTACCACACACAATGCAAACCTCTGAGATCGATCCGATACATCTGTACCTCTGATACATCTGTCCCTGCCACATTCACATGCATACATCGCTTTCTGCGTACCTTGAAAGTGATTTGATAATGCGTGTGCACCTACTTGAGCATTCACGTCACACATCCACTCATGAATATTCACCTCACACATCTCAGGTCCTTTGCCTGTTGCTCTCAGATCCCGTGTGTGTGTGTGTGTGTGTGTTTGTGTGTTTCGGGGTAATGTGTGTGATAACTCCTGTAAATACATTTCTCAAGCTTTCTTGCCGACTGGATTCTAACTGGATTTGGCCAGTGAGAGGTACTGGCAGGAGGTTGAAGGGAAGGGAAGCTAAGGCTAAGTATTCCTTCCTACTGTGTGCTTATGTTGCCTGTTCAGCATCTCTGTGGTCCACAGCTAGCAGCCCTCTTTGATTCTACAGCATGACCTGTAGCATCGCTTTCTTCTGCTGTCCCCAGCCCTAGGGGTGGTGGCTTTACTCTTGCTACTCTCCAAACAGCCTCTCCATACCCTGCTTTATTTCCAGCTCTCTCAATGCCATTGTAACTCATTCTCCATATTGAAAACTCTCTTTTGAACTGCATGACATGGGCTACTTTTTCCTAACTGCGTCCTGACTGAGAATGATGGTAATGGGCTTCACCGTGACATTTATACATGCATGTAATGTATTTGGATCATATAATTACCCCTTCATCCTTCTCTTCTTCCATAGTCACCTTTCTTTAATTTTGGGAGCGTCTTCAATTATCCTTTTCTCTACAGTCTACATATGAGGGAGCACACGTGATAGTATTTTTCTGAGTCCAGCTTATTTCACTCATTCCTATACATGACATGACTTTGTTCTTTGTGTCTGGGTAGCACTCCATTGAGTACACATACTGCAGTCTCTATGTCTATATGTGTATGGGAATCTAGGCTGACTCCACATTTTGGCTTTTGTGAATAGTTGGTGATCAACACCAGCACACAGGAGTTTCCGACATGTGTCAATTTTGATTGCTTTTCAGATATACTCAGGAGTAACACTCACAGGAGAGCATTCTCATCTGTAGCCTGTAGCCTTTCCTCCTATTGTGATTGGATCTCTGTTGAATTGAATCCTAGTTCAGACTATTCAGTATTTGCTGAGTGAGTGAGTCCAGTGACACCTCCTCCTCTGCTGTTTTACTGGGCTACAGCTTCAGGAAGCGTTTCTGCCTTCTCTAAGTGGATACAAAGAACAGTGCTCAGCCTCATGACGGACTCGATCTTCTTGGATAGAGTCCATTTGATGGACAGTGTCCTTGTAGAAGCGTAAAGGGGCATTTTATAGGACCAGATTTTTGCATCATTTGGCTAGATATGATTTCAGAGACCAAGTGGATCGTCACTACCTGGCTCCTCAGGAAAGAATGGGGCCATCTCTCTCTCCCTAAAGATTTATGATATTAGAACTGGCCACTGAATCTAAATTCACAGTTCTTGGACACATCCTTGGACAAACCACACTTTGATTTTTGGCTTTCTTGTTCTCAAAATTACGAGAGATTGTTGCCAGTCATTTATTACTGTTTTCAAAATGCCAAGGGAACTGTTTAATCTTGAACAAGTTTTATGCCAGCATGTGGGCCTCGTTTTCTGCATTGGCAGTGTAAGAAAGTTGGATTCAAGTCCTGTTTGGGGCAGCTGTTGGTTCATGTGCGTCAGGGACTGGGTGGGTCTGTGAAGTACACATTGTATCCACAGGGAGGCACCACACACAAACGTATGTACCTCCTAGATACTCTTGGCCAAAAGCTAGGCTGTGAGTCAGAAAGCCCACTGGCTTTTCGGCTTTCTAGCATGTTATTACCACCAGGTGGCCATCTGCCCACGGCAAACTGAGTCAAGGCACTGACGGCCACTGCAAACAAGCAACTGTATTCCAAGGAAGAAGTCACCAACCAAATCGTTAATGCATTAGCTTAATGCATCAGAAGGAGCTGACAGGATTAAGCTGAGATCACTAAAAGGGTGAGGCAACTCAGGAGAGGTAGAAAGAACTGGGGGAAAGGGCAAGGACACCAGCATGCAAGCAGGTTGCTGTGTACTTGATTCGATTTCACGTACTCACAGGTTGATAGGTTCACCCTGCTCCTAAGTTTCTCTGACGCTCATAAGATGTGCAGGAACAAAGATGGAACAGTGATGGAGAGAATGTCAATCAATGACTGGCCCAAATTGAGACCCATCCCATGGGCAAGAACCAATCCTTGACACTATTAATGACACTCTGTTATGCTTGCAGACAGGAGCCTAGCATAGCTGTCCTCTGTGAGGCTCCACTCAACAGCCAATGAAAACAGATGCAGAGACCTATAGCCAAACATCAAATGAAGCTTGGGGAGTCTACAGAAGAGTTGGGGGGGGGAAGGATTGAGGGACCCAAAGATGATAGGGACTCAACAGAAAGACCAAGTGAGTCAACTAACCAGGACCCTTGAGGGTTCCCAGAGACGGAACCACCAATCAAAGTGAGAGCACAGGCTGGACCTAGGCCCTCTGCCCATATGTAGCAGATGTGCAGCTTGATCTTCATGCAGGTCCCCCAGCAACTAGACCGGTTTTGCGTATTGATCTCTAGCTTGGGTACCTTGTCTGGCCTCTACAGTAGAGGACCCACCTAGTTCTATAGAAACTTGATGTGCCAGGATGGAGTGATATTGAGTGAGGGTGCCTATGCCCTTCTCAGAGGAGAGGGTGAATGGAGAAAGGAGCTATGAAATGGAGGGGCAGTGTGGGGAGAGGGAGCAGGTATTTGGATGTAAAGTGAATAAGTAGATAAATTAATGAAAAAAGAGAGACGTGTTTAGGTGCTTAGGAAGAGGATTTTAGATTACAGGGTAGAAGTTTGTTTCTAAAACCTTGTGATAATTCATCAATAAAAGATATCTAAAATTAAAAAAAACAAAAGATGCCAGAGGAAAGTAGGGTTGAAGAAGCACCTCTGTTTGACAGATGAGGGAAGAGCTGGGGAGAAGTGGCTTGCTAGCTAGCCATGGGCAGAGCTGGATCTTAAGTCCAGTCCTTATGTTCCAGGATGCCAGGTTCAAGCAGGACAGTCAAGATCCTGGAAATGGCTGGTTTTACCTGATCGTGGAGTGAGTTTGGGGGATTCTTTTCATCACAGTTCCTGGCGTATGACAGGGAGACAGTGCTGACCTTGGCTTTTGAGTGCTGCAGAAAGTGAAACAAAGTGGGCTCTTTGAGTCACCTGCTTCTACCCCCGTGTTATATTTTGGGGCAATAAGGCCCAGAGATAGTCATTTGACAAAAAGCAAGAGAGTAGGAAATCCTCATTCCCACCCTGTGGTTTTGTTCAGATGTCCTGTGGGCTCTGCTTGACCCTAGTGTGGGGTTCCCAGCATCTACTGGGAGCCTACAGGCCTCCCCAATTGCTCTCAAATGCCAACCTCCTAGGTGCCAGCCTTGCCCTGCCGCCAGCATCTCCTCCCCTGCTGGCCAAGCTCCTTGGCCTTTGTAAGACCTGTTGGGCAGAGCAGGGGATTACCCAGCATGCCAGGCTTGTGGAGGCCAGAGAAACAGGCTCTTGGCTCTGCACAGCTTTCCCTGGGATTACAAGATAATGCATTTGAAGAAACATTAACTCATCCAAGTTTATGGATTATATGGAAACGAAATCATAGTAATCTCCTCAGCCATCTGGTCCTTGATGCCACTTAGCCAGGACCTCCCAGAAGCCCCCCCTCAGGCCCCCCCCAGGGGGACAGGGATGGCCATGCTCCTTATTCCTCAGGCCAGGCCAGCGTTTTCCAAGAGGCCTGGAAAGGTCAGTACTGCTTGTGCCTTCAGTATTAGAGAGGTGGGCAGGGCAGCTATAGCAGAGCAGAGATTCAGAAAACCATCTACTTCCAATAATGCTGCATATGGGCCATCAACCTGTGCCTGTAAGGAAAACCTGGCTTTGCAGTTTAGGATGCATCATTAGGCACATATCTAGGGTTGGAGTGCTGGAGGGTAATCTTTCTCCAGATGAGACCTGGTATCTTCCATCTTTCTAAAGAATTCTGAGCAATGGAACTCCAGCCCTTCTCTGCCTCCAAATGAGGGGACACAGTTTCTCTGCAGCCACGACTTCGGATTATGCATTTGTGGCTGAGTGCAATCTCTTGAAGCTTTTTAAAGGGGAGGAAGCGGAACAAGAAAACGTGCAGGGCCGACGCACATGGATTTTGACTCTAGCCCACCAAGTAGGAATTCACTGTCTCTGTATGACCCTTAGCAAGTCATCCTTACCTTCTGGGGTTGTTACGTGGAATGAGTGTGCTTATTTAAATTAAAAATTATGTTTATTTATCTATGTGTACATGTGTGGAGATAAGAGGACAACTTATATACTGCGTGGGTTCCTGGGACCAAACAGAGGTTGTCAAGCTTGGAAGCCAGCACTTTTACATGCACAGCCATCTTGCTGGCCCGGGTGTGCTTTCTTTAGCATTCATTCATTCATTCATTCATTCATTCATTTTTTAGTGCTGGGGGTTGAACCCATAGACTCACACATGCTATGCAAACACGTCGGCACTGAACCACACCTGTAGCCCTTAAGTGTCTGTATCCATTCTGTATATGAGTGAGGTTGTAGCGGATAGCTCACACCCGTGGTATGCTGGCTGGTAAGTAAGCATTTGGAGGTGGAGGATGGGTGGTAGGTGTCATTGATATAGTACCTCATGCTGATTTCCTTGGTGTAAATATTCCCATCAGGGTTGGCTTTGAGGTCCAACTACAGAGCTGAGAAGAGGTACGTGCTATTATTAGCTTTAAAGAGTTGGTTCCAGTAAAGCTCAAGCCTGCTACCCACGGGTAGGAGGAGGCGCCTTAACAAGTATCACATCGTTCAGATGTAGCTCAGAGGTAGAGCGTGCTGGCCTTGAATGCGCAAGGCCCTGGGTTTGATGCCAGCACTGGAAATAAAACGACAGGTGTTCATACTGCTTGGTAAATGGTCACTAGCTCAAGAGCCCCTCCCTTACCCCATTAGCCCTGGCCCTCCTCCAGTGGGCATCTTAACCTCTCAGTAATCCATCCACTACAGCAATGAGTCCCTGTGTCAGTGATCTCCTGGTTGGTCACGGCTGTACTGGACCAGTAGATAAATGATTTGGGTACCACAGGTCTGTGCCCCCTAAGATATCAAGTCAGCTTATCTGGTGGCCCTGACTTCTGGGCATGCTTGATTATTGTCAGCTGCTTTGTGAGACCTCCTCCTCTTGCAGATCTAGAGAATAGCTATAAGACAAGGGGCAAGGGCTGTTTCCGGAGTCTGAACTGGTGTAATAGGGGGTGTCTAGCCCCATTAGAACAGAGCCTGTACATGGTTTACTTAAATGATTAAAAACGCAATCAATATGACCAGCTTCACTGGTTTGGAATATCATATTTCTTTTATTTCTCCAATTAGCTGCTTGAGCAGTCTTGATTATTCAGAGGTTTATTTAGGATCGCTCTTTGGAGGCTTCTTGCCCCATTGAGTTGTTGGCTCCTTATGAAGGAAGTAGTCCTATTTTCAAACGCCAGGCAGAAAAACAATTCGAGTCAGAGCAGTTGGCTAGCTGGCAGGCTGGCTTGGTGGCTGCTATTGTGCTTTGCTCGGGACTCACAGCCTGAGTGATGTGCCAAAGTAGTTGGATCCAGGCAATATGGAGCAAGGCAGGCAGTAGAAATGGGTGGGAAGGGTTGGAGGTGTCAATAGACTGGTGAGGTCTGTGGTGAAGTGACATGTGTGTTTCACAAGCCAGCTGTGGCCATGTAGGAACATGGGCCCAATGTTAACGGTCTGTCTTGTATTTTCAGATGAAACCACATGTATGTGGGGACTTATTTCTGAGGCATAGTTGGCATCCAATAAAACACAAAGTTAATGAGTTTTCACATATGTATACATTCTGTATATACAAGCCTCTTCCATATAAAGACCTGGTCAGATTCCACCCCAGAAATGCCGCACTTGCTTGTTCCTGGTCACTGGGTTCTCCTGCTAACACACGGAGTAACTGTTGACTTGAATAGACAGATGAACTTTGCCCTTGGAGCTCCTATGATAACTTCCCAGGCTATATTCTCTCCTAGCTTAAGCCCTTTCTAGATTTATGTACATTTTGTTTTTATTTTGTTTTAAGACAGCGTCTTACTATATCACCCAGGCTGGCCTTGAACTCTCAATTTTCCTGCTTCTGCCTCTTAAGACTTTGGCTTTCCATCCTCAGGTCCACTATCAGGATTTATTCATATTGCATGCATCCACTGGATCATTCCTATCTGTGCCTGAGCATGACAAAATCTTCAAATTTGTCTGTGCGTGCCTTGCTGAGGAACACGTTTCGCTTCTTCCCCACCCCCTCCACCCCCCACCCCCTCCACCCCCCACCCCCTCCACCCCCCACCCCCGCCTTGGACTATTGTGAACAAAGCTACCATGAACTTTCAAGAACCTCTTTTTGTACACACATGCCTTCAGTTTATATTAGAGGCATACATATGCATGAGTGAGCAGTGAGACTGGTGCATGTAACTGATTCTATTCCTTAAAGATTACATCCGTTTACACTTCCACAGTGGCACTCTTGGCCATCCCAGTGGCTACACAGTGGAACCTCGG
Source organism: Grammomys surdaster (assembly GCF_004785775.1). Lineage (NCBI taxonomy): Eukaryota > Metazoa > Chordata > Mammalia > Rodentia > Muridae > Grammomys > Grammomys surdaster. The sequence continues at coordinate 1,123,810 of NW_021620849.1, read as the reverse complement.
TGTGAAGTCAATTTGTGTTTCCCCAATGAATGATGATTTTGGTCATCTTGATACATATTTATTGGCCAGTTAGTATCTTCTTTTGTAAAATTTGTTTTCTGGAGCTGAGGGGTTTCTTAGTAGTAGATTTCTTGCCTAGTAGATGAGAGACAGATCCATAGCATTTCAAGAAAGAAAAAATAAAAACAAACAAATAAGCAAACACGCTCCTTTCATTTCAACTTCTTGCCTTGCTTTTTTTTTTTTTAAACTTGAGGTAATTGATCATTATCATTATGGTTGTTGATGCTTTACATTTATTTATTTTGTGTGTGTGTGTGCACATGTGGAGGACAGCCCTTGAGAATTGATTCTCACCTTCTACCATGTGGATCTAGGAATCTAACTTAGGTCTTCAGGCTGGGTGGTAAGTATCTTTACTTAATAGACCACCTGGCTTGCCCTTGCCCTTATGGGTTTTTATTGCATGTATATTACTTATATGTACTCTTTAGGCTTTGTTTTGTTAGTAATTTCCATTTTAATCTATTGCTGTCAGAGAACTTGCTGTATGATTTTAGTATTTTGAGATTTATCAATTTTTGTTTTATGTCTCAACTATATGGGCTACTTTGGTGACTCTTCCTTGTGATTTTGGATGGGCTTATTTTTGATACTGGAGGTACTTGTGTTTTGCAACATACTAGATTAAAAACTTTACTCCCAGCCCTATTTTATGAAAATTTTTACAAAGAACTTAATTCAGAGATGTTGAATATTTTTTCCTCTGGATGAATATCAATTAGATCAAAGGAGATGTATCTATAGTTGATGATGTTGATAGTTTTCGGTTGTCCATATACTCCATGACTTTTTGGTTAGATGTTCAATCCATTACTGAGAAAATATATCAATATAGTCATGTTTGTAAATTTGTTTGTGTCTCTTTTTAGCTTATATTATATTGCTTGTATCCTTTGAAGCTCTGTCTTAGACGCTCAGGTACTCATGATGATGAAGGCTTTCTGATGAATTGATTCTTTCATCATTACATCGAGCCCCATTTGCTTCTAGTAAAAGGACTATTTGCCTGATATAGACACGATTACTGATTTTATGGACCATCTTTTATCATCTGTTCACTTTTAAGCTGTGTCCTTACATTTAAAGTATGTTTCCTGAAAATAGCAAGGTTTGAGCTTGTGTCTTTTCTTAAATAATTAATGACACACTCTGCTTTTCTTCCTCCCTCCTTCTCTTCCTCCATGCCCTCATCTTCCTCTTATTTTTGTGCCGTTATGTTTGCTATCTGTCTTACTAACATGGCTTTGAATTTACCAATTCTTTCTTCTAGGCTGTTCAGTCTATTACAAAATTGCTTATTCATTTCAGAGATATTTTTTCCCTTATGTCTAAACTTTCTATTGGAGTATTCTGTAATGTTTCTGACTCTCAGATGCAACTCACTGTTTATTTTCTACTTTTATGATTTTCTCTAATTTCTTAAAATACTTGTCATTGTTATTTTGAAGTCCTTATCTGATAATTCTGTTATCTAGGCCACCTGTAGGTCTGCTTCTATTGACTGTTTTCTCTTGACATCAGTTGTCATCATTCTCCTTTACACTTATGAGAATTTTGAATCACAGGTATATAAAATGAAATTTAAAATGGAAGTAGGAGAAATTAAAGCAGGCAATGTTTTTCCCTCCAAAGGTAATGTTCTTTATTCTTTCAGCAGAAAAGAAAAATATGGGTGCCACTGGTTTCAGATGTTTTGAGTGGGATGCAACTCTCCATTGGAAGCTAGAAGGTTATATGATCTCTGTCTGATTTTATTATGTGAAAGAGCTGTTGCTCTGCTTTCCAGCCCAAGTCTGTATAACACTGAATACCCAGTGAAAATCCTGTCGGGAAGAAAGGTCAGTCATGACTGTCACCTCTTCATTAAAAGCCAATATGTCATTCCAGGTTATCTTGGTGCTCATTAATTCAGTAAAATACCCCCTCCCCAACACACTGCAGGCTTTCCCTCTTTGCATCCCTCAGGAAGAGTGAAATCAGTTTCTAGTCCCTACTGACTTGTGAAAGACTGACACCATCTTTAGAACTTAACTCATTTAGATTTATCCTAATCCTCAATTCTCTTAGGTCTGATTATTATTATTGTTTTTAGTTTAGCTGGTATTCTCTCATTGTTATGGTGGAAAAAAGTGGTTAATTTTCATCTTTCATGGATTTGTTCAATTTACCCATAAGCCCAGATTTTTGTTCCTTTAGTGTGAAATCATTCCATTCTTAAGGTAGCAAGCATTTTCAACTATTAAAAAAAAATACGGAACAAAGGAAATGATTTTATGGGCTAAGTTAGGCCGTAAGCCTTTATTTTGTAGCCCGTGGTCTATTTTCCTGTAGAAACAGTGTAAAGGCTTTCATTAAGACCTGCCGGTACTTAGGAAATGGTGACTTTGGGTTCCTCATGCCCTTCCTAACTTCACAGTAGGCAAAATGCTAAGAATGTACTTGATAAGGCCATACATACTCACGGGCAACACATCTCTAGCCACTGAAGTCTCTGGATGAATCAAAGCCTACCTTAAGTCCACACATGGTGGTGTTTTCTAGGGGAAGAGGAAGAATTCGGGTGACAGAGACACGTACAGTGTGCGTGCATGTATTTAGAGAGGCTAAATAGCCAAGAGTCTCAAGCATCAAGTGCACTGCATTGTATGACTCCCACACCCTGGACACCATACCAAGCTGCCTTTTCTCTCAACCCAGTTTGTGCTCATGGTGTCTCACAGAGATCAGGGTGTCTCACAGAGAACCCGAAGGGTAGGGGCTGATGGACGATGAGCCATTCCCAGCGAAGCCCACTTCATTCCAACAGATCTTACCTTCTGTGATTACAATCATTTCCCCAACCGTTTCATTGGGAGCAGTTAATCTTAGACTTCTCTAATGACACTTTTAATGAGTCCAATGATAAAACTCTTCACAGAATATATCATTCTCTAGGAGTTAGTTGAAGTTCTGTCAAAAGCTTCTCCCTGGGGCTTGTAACTGATCAGTAGGAAGAAAAAAAAATAATCCAGAAATCTGTTCTTTTGAGAATCGGGGGCAACATGGTGGGCAGGGAGGTATGAATGAGTTCATGGGAATGGTAGATTTGTTGCATGCTCCCTCTCTTGGGCCTGTCATGAGGATGAGAGGTTGCTGATGACGGATGTCTGGAATCGCCCTTCATCTTCATCCGGGAGCATCTTTCTTCCCTCCTGTTCTCAGTCTTTTCTTCCCCACTTCAAGCCTCTGCTTCTTTTCAGCACGGCGGTTTCTGATCAGCATTAGAACTCATGTTGATTACCCCTCTGAAGTTGGGTAAGCTGGTCCTTAGTGGTTTCTCAGAGTTCTTACATTTGATTAACCATTTTTACCTTTCTCGAAAATTTAAAATCCTCAATTAATTAAATGCACTCAAACACACGCAATTTTGGTTAAGTGGATAAATGCTAAAAACAATATAATTCTCCTGGATGTCTTTATGCAGTGTGTTAAGAGAAGAAATGACATGTTTAATGAGGCACTTTGCAGAAATCCAAAGGTTAATTCAGAAGATTAAATAAATACTCGGAAGTGCACACAATTCTTATAAACAGTTTTATATATGGTTCAAAATAGGTGACACATATTTAATAGCAATGCTGTAAAATTCTAAATCTAATTTAGAATTATTAAATAAACAAATGCTCCAAAGCATATCAATTCTCTAGGAGGCAGTAACCAAATGGACAGGAATGTTTTTCAGCAGCTAATGCTACTTTAAAAACACAGGCTCAGGGGAATCTTGGGGGAAAACAGAACCTTGGGCTTTATATTGTGACTATAAATATGAGGTACAGAACTCAGCTCAGACATGGCCTGAAACTCAGTAGTAGTATGGAGGGATCCAAGAGGTGTTCTGATAGCTACGTCATATCATTCGACATCACAGTATCTAGTTTAACATTCATTCCTATTTCCGGTGTTCTGTGATATAACATAGAACCAGGGCCGTGCTTCTCTCTGTAGGAATGGAGTCATTGCTGGCTAGGTTAGGGAGTGGAAAATGGCTTATTGTGGCTGAGTCATCGGGCTGGGGCAGTAGGGACCTACCTACAACCCAGTGCTGATCCCTTTTTTCATACAGAAGAAAGAGCCCATATTTAGGTTGAGAAGTCCCGAGCTTCACACACTGTGTCAACATTCACCAATGGGCTGTGTCAATTAGTTACAGCAGTCTTGAGCCTTCATGCGCACAGAATGAGGCTTATGGCATTTTTTTTTTCTACCAGGGCGTTTGAAATCTATACTGGAAATGAGTTATCAGTAAATGATGCGACGTGCTGCATACAGTGTTAATTTGGATGTGTTCCACCAAGAATTTTGAACACATTCCCAAAAAAGCAGGCACTAAATACTTAACCATGTACCTGGTAGGCCCTGTACTAAGCACTGTGTGGGTGGGTGGGTAGAACAGTGGGTAAGAGTTACCCCTTGGTAGAAAGATGCAGTGTTAACCCATAACTTTGGTGGAAGTAGTCCCCATGCTTTCCGTCTATGTTGGAAGTGTACTTTTTACCAATATCTCAACCTCATGTGACTTGGCCCTGTGAACATGTCATCTTCACTTTCCAAGCGTCTGCTCTCCAGTTTCTGGCAATAATATTTGTCGTCCACCCAGCATAGAGTGAAATGTGGCAGATCACTTCCATCGAGACCCAGGTGAGTTCCCGACATGCCTCAGGCTACTTTCCTGTGGGCTCATTATTTCTCTTTGGGAAAATGGACTTACTGTCATTTCCTGTTACAGTGTTTCTTGGAGGCTAAGTGAATTTTAGAGATCTAGGGTCTGGCTTGCAGTGGCTTTGTGAATGAAGTTGCATCTGTGTCTTCCCAACACCCTGATCCACATGCACCTTGATCAATCAGATAGGACTTGGAGTCCCTGGAGCAGACCCCTCTTCATGTCGATTAGACCAGGAGTGGCTCCCTGAGCTGATCTGCTTAGTTCCTCCATCAAATCAATTTGCCCATGAATTTGAAATAAGGACTCTGAGAAGATGAGCTGGTGAGTTGTAAGGTTGAGGAGGGAAGCACCCAAGAGTCTGAGCCAGCCAGCTTGGCCCCAGAACGACTGTGGAAGGCCTAAGTGATGGATGAGCTAGAACCACAGAATCTAGATGGAGTCTTGGGAACTAAGGTACCACTCAGAAATGGGAGAGAGAGAGAGAGGGAAGGAGGGAGAATCTAGAGCATCCTTCTAGCTCCTGTGATGGTACTTTGCCTTCCTGTTTAGTGCTTCCTAGAGGACCCCATAGTCTTTCAGTTAAACATACTACCAATTAAGCTAGTTTGGGAGGGAGTTTTTTTTCTTTGCAGTTCAGTGATTCCTGATCAAGACAGTGTCTCACAAGCTGTATCTCCCACTCCATGGGGTTGCTGGGCAGATGGATAAGAGCCTGAGGCTATGAAAGTACAAAGGAGGGGTAATCCACTCACTGGTGAGTGGATCATAGCCTGAGAAAAGAGCTGCTGTAGAAACAAGTGTGTCTGAGAACACTGGGAAGAGGCTGGCTAGCTTCCAGGCACATCTGGGATGTCTGTAATGGGGTGTTAGCTTCTGGGACAGAAAACAACTAGCATGAGTGACTTCTGTAAAGCCCTATGAGACATGAGTGTTGCTTGTTCTAGAGTTCTCACTGGCTCCATTCCTTTTACAGTTCTGGTGTTCCATTAGTCTGGCCCAAGTCTCTCAAGATGTTCCCTCATTCCCTGAGGTGCTCGCCATCAGCCCTGCATTGACTCATTGATTCTCAATCTCATTTTCTACCCTCTTTCTTACCTTCCTCTTCCTTTTGATGTTAACATCTGTATACTAGTAACTAAAGAGCTTTCAGTATAGGTGACAGAGGAGGCCTGATTTGTCCCCGAGATTTCTGGGCCTTGTCAAGCTCCTGACCTCCAACTCTTGGAACTAAATAATCCTCAGTCTTGAGACTTTGTCTCATATCCTGTTCTGTACCAACCTTACGGTAGATGTTTAGAAGACATTTGCAAAAATGAATTTAGGGGTTTATACTTGACACAATAGTGTGCTCTGCTGGAAGAATAGAGAAAAGGAAAGAGGCGGGTCTTAGCAGCAGTTAGGGATGTAGTTGGAGGGAGGTAACTAAAGATATGTTTTGGCAACTAAATTACTCAGGATAGTTCAAGTGCCAGAGCAGAGGCTCCAAGACTGGAGTGTCTTAATGTGATAAAAGTTTATTTTTTGCTCAGATATGAGTGTGATATGGGTGTTTGACAGGTGGTCTGCCATGTGGTAATTCAAACACTTAGGTTACTTCCTTGTTGTAGCTCTATTATCCTCTAGGACCTCAAGATATTCTCTGCATTAAGGAGAGATAATGAGAGGGAAGGAGGTGGAAGGGGAGTTAGAATGGAAAGGGAGAGTATGAGGGTAAGGGATAGAAGTATGGAGGGAGAGGGAGGGAGGGAGACGAAAGAAGGGAGGGAGAGAAAACACACTGTCTGTCTACATGTAATGCTTCTGTGGGCCAGGCCTAGGAGTGACGTCTTTCAATTCTCCCTGTTGACTAGAAATTTGACCTTGTGACCTTGTGTGTAGATCAGGTATGAAGAGGTTAGCACAGCATCAGATGACTGCCATCCATGACTACTGACAGTTAGGAGGTGGAGGACATGCTATGTGACATGGAGGTCACTGGCGGAAACTGGAGTCAGTCCGAAGGAGGTGGGAGTAGAGAAACTTCAGGAAAGGAAGGAATGGATGAGGCAGGGAAAGCAGGCTTCCGATTGGCTAATGTGAACGATTTCAGTGGTGTGGTTTTGGGGGAATTTGTGTAATGCCTGGTCCTTGGTAACTGGGACAGGAGAATGATGTCCTGTGGCATCAGAGCCCAATAAAACAAGTGCTTGAGGAGGCAGCTTCGGATTGGTTAGTTTGCCTTTGAAAGACGCACTTGGGAAGGTTGTTTACTAGCTCCAGGGTCTGCTAACTTTGGAGGGTCCAGTTTTCTCCAGGGCAGTAAGGTCCTAGATGTCAAACCCACAGATTGAAAAGCTGGACTTCATTTGGTGACCATACTTAACTGTAGGAAGGACAGGGGGATGTGAGCTTGCTGTGTGTTCAGGAAATGGAGACACCCCATTGTTGCTATGAGCTAATTTAGGGAAGCACCTTTGCTGGGTGGGGAGATTTTGATGTCTGAGGTTAGAAGAGCTGAACACCTGGCCTCAACGTGAACAAGATACCGTCTCTCAGACTGTCAGTTTCTTTACCTTTAAGTGGGGCTGGTTATCAGAGCCGTGTTTCACAGGTTGCGAGAATCAAGTAAGATGTTGTAGAAGAAGCATTTGGCAAACTCCAGTGCTGCTCAAATGTTAATCATTTTGTAGTTCTTCCAAGCTCGTGGGCCCAGTGTGCCTCTTTTCCTCCTCTTGGAGTGAAACTCTGCTGCCAACCTACAAGGGACCTGCCCTCCAGCCTGCTTGGAGAGGTACCCTAGTAACAGCAGGGATGGCTTGGTTCCCCAAAGCCACACACGGAGACTCTGAGGGTCTTTTCAGGGGATGGTGCAGGATTGACAGCTGTGGCCTGGAGATTTCACGCTGCATCCAGCTGGGAACACACGGGGCTTCAAGGAGAGAGACGCTGATTACAGGCTCTGCCGATGCTTTTAAAAACCATTCTTTTGCCCCATTTTAAATCAGTACAGGCTCATTAAAGAAGTTGTGTTAAATATAGAAAAATACAGGAGGAAAACAAGTGTGCACCCTTAGTGCACCACGCAGTCAGGGTAACATTTTTGTTTCTGCGCCCCCCATCTTCCAGTTTGGTATTCCCCCCTTGAAATGGCTTTTAATTCATTTATTCCTAATCAGAAATTCATCTCGATGCACAGTACGAACAAAATTCCAACCTTACAGAGGATTATGCAGGGAGGAAGCGGTCTCCCTCCCCTCCACCCTTCCTGGAAGGGAGCCTTGGTTACCAGGCCTGGCACTGCGTTCCAAAGTTAATCAATGCACACATAAGTATATGCATGCATATTCTTTTATTTTTACACACATGCTAGCATGGTATATACCCCTTTCAATAACTTGCTTTTCCATATAACAATATATCCTAGAAAATATGCCATGCCAGTTTGTGGAAATGTCTCCTACATTTTAAGGGCTGTACAATACTCAGTCATATGGATTGTATTGCAGTTTATTTAACGAGCCTGATAGCAAAGGATATTTAGGTTGTTTCCACCCTTTTCAATTTTTAACGATGCCACTATGAATATTCTCAGGCATATGTCATTTCTTGCATGTGCAGGCATAGCCATGCCATAGGATAATTTTCTGGAATTGCAATTACTGGATTAAAGAGTCTGCACATTTTAAATATTATGGTTTATTGCCTCCATAAAGGTCACATGCACGGAGAGTGAATATGAATGAGAGCCCCAGCTTCTTCAGGATCTTGCCAACAATCTGTTATTAAGCTTTGTCAACTTGGCTAACATAATAGGTAAAAATGGCATCCCATTTGAATTTGTAAATCTTTTTCATGTACTTAAAAATCCATCTCATTTCAGTTACTGTTAACTGTTTTATCTTTCCCACATTCTCCCATTGGACTATTGATCTTATTGATTTGTAGAAGCTCTTTGTATATTATGCAAATTAGCTTGTCTGTGACATGTTACAAGCACTTTCCTCAGTTTGTTAATCTTCTTAAGACTCTGCCTTTATTTTCCACAAAGATATTGTGTGTATGTGTGTGTGTGTGTGTATACATGTGTATGGGTGTGTACATGTGTATGGAGGGCAGAGGTTAAATTCTGGTGTTGCTCCTTGAGAACTCTCCACCTTGGCTGTTGAGACTAGTTTTCTCATTGCTACCCATAACTCTTCTTCTTTTGGCTGGATTGGCTACTCAGCTTATAGGAATTCTTTGGTTTGTGCCTCCTTCGGGATGAGATTACAAAGTGGGCCATCTCATCTGGCTCTTTTCATTGGTGCTGGGAATTGAATTCAGGCCTCCCTTGAATTTGTGTGGCAGACACTCTACTGATGTCATCATCTTTCTAGCCCCCAAGCTTTATGCTTTTGAAGTCAATGTAGCCAGTCTCTTTCATCATCGGCTTTGAGTTTGTATCATAGTTTTTTGTATGTTCGTGTTGGGATCAAACCCGAGGCCTTAGCATGCTAATCAAACGCTCCACTGTGCTCTCCCACCGAGCTATGCCCCCACCTCAGTGTCCAAGTTTGAATGAATCCATTGAGGAGGGGAAGGTCACGAGGTGGAATCGGGTCACAGTGGAGTTGGGAGAATCTACTAAAGCACACTTCATTAAAAGATACCATAATGATCTCTAATAACTTGCACGCCTATTTTAAAAGGAACTGAAGATCTTCTGTACTCCAGGAATGTAAAGTTCCCTCTGGTGCTTTTGTGGCTTTATTTTACATTTCCAAAGGTTTCTTCTTTCAGGAATTTATATTGTTGTCCATAATAAAGCTAAGAGCAAACTTTTTTTTTTTTTAAGGCCAGCATTTTGTTATATTTCTCAGGTTGGTCTGGAGCTCACAGGGGAGCCTAGGCTAGCCTCACTCAAAATCTTTCTGACTCAGTGCCCTAAGTGCTGAGATTATAGGTATATATTATCACACCTGGGTTAGAATTTAGTTTAGTTTTGCTTCAGGATTGTCTTCCTTTCAACTTAGGGCCAAAGTTCTCCTACTGTTGAACCCCCATCTCTAGTTTTATTTATTCAAAATGTTGTGCTGACCATCTATTTCATCTGTTTTCAAACTTGGGCTCATTTCTGGAATCTCAAATCTGTCTCATTGGTGGGTTCTCTAAAGGAAAAGTGGGAGGAGTTGATGTTTCCACTGAGCCTGCAGGATGAGCAGGAGTCAACTGGCTCAGTCCGGGAGACTGGACCCAACTTTCGGGAGGGGGAAACAGCTACACACGTGAGAAGGCTTTGAGGTAGGGAGTGCCTCTTCACTAGACTGAAAGAGATGCTGTGACCAACATCCAGACAGGCTGGCTCAAGCATCAGCCAGACGGCTCAGATGAAGGCACCAGCAGGACTGGGTTCTGGTGCAGCTTTCCTCTCTCTAAGGCTTCCAGATCTTTGTCGCGGACTCTCATATGGTCTTTTCTCTGAGTGCATGTGCCTATGGTGTCTCCTCTTCTGACAAGGAAGTGCTGTTGTACTGAGGCCATGTTTTTAAAAATCATACTTCCATGTACTACCACATTGAGGATTAGGACTCTAACCCGTGACTTCTAGGGGGTAGGCTACATAGTTTCATACGTAATAGATGGTTCTACTCATAATCCTTTTCTGCCAGAGTAAGTTTTATGCCATTCTATGCATATAGTTATTTAAAATACCACCACATGTTGAACATTTACCGACAACTAATCACACATTTGTTTTAAAATAATTCCTTGGTATACAAAGTTGATCTGCAGTTAACAACTGCCGATACTGAGTACATCACAAATAGGTAGTCCAAGATGGTCGAAATGTATCTAGGGCCATTTTAAAATTTGTCTAAAACTGTTCTAATCCCAAGCTGACAGTCACAGACTGATTTATTCTAAGTTTCAAGTCCACAACTCAAACATCAGTTTTAAAGTCAAGCATTTGAACATAAGATAGTCCAAGTATATACTAATTTAATATTTACATGGTATGTAGTAATGGTAGGAAAATAATGGAAAATCTTAGTTTTGCATAATGAAATAAATGTTTCTATGAGAACAAATAGCTTTGCATAGTTGAAAACGCTGTAGGGGCCAGTAAGATGGCTCAGTGGGTAATGGTGCTTGTTGCCAAGCCTGATGACCTGAGTGCAATCCCTGGGATCCACATAATAGAAGGAGAGCCCATTTTTGTACATGGTCCACTGACCTTCATTCATATACTTCTGTGCATGTACGCATGTGTGTATATACACACAAACACACAAATAAATGTAGCAAAGTCTTTCAAAAGGCCTGCTGCAACTCATGGCAAGGGTCTGGAATCTGAGCTGGGGTGTTTGGGGGCAGTCAGTGTTCAGTGGCATTGACTTGGCAGTGTGACAGCAAATGCAGTCTAAAAAAGCACATGGTGTATGTTCAAGGTTGAGGCTACAGTGAAGTCATGTGTTGCCACATGGGCGTGCCACCGGAACACATGGGACCCAACAGACCTTTGATTTTGAAACAGTGTTTGGTCAGTATACGTTGTCACCTGATTCTTCTCCTTCCACATTCAGTTAAATGACACCACGTGTGATTGCCACGCATGGCTTAAGAAGCTGGACATTGGAGGAACCCACAGACAGAAGCTCTGTGTGACTAGCTCTCAAGTCTGGAGCCTAATGGCACAAGATGACATAGGAGTGAGGGGAAAGGCAGTTTGCTCAGGACTTGGCTGAGTTAAAGATTTCATACTTCATCCGGTTTGAGACCCCATGCACCAGAACTTGTGATGGATCTCAGGACTTAGGTGTTTAAATACTTACCATACTAAGCATTTCAAGTCTCTCTTTTAAAATGCTGGTTTTTCTCAATGAAAGGGCAGTGGTGGTGCATGTCTTTAATCCCAGAACGCTGGAGGCAGAGGCAGATGTTTGAGGGCAGCCTGGTCAACAGAGTGAGTTCCAGGACATCCAAGGCTACACAGAGAAACATTGTCTTGAAAAATCCAAACCAAACCAATGAATCAATCAATCAATCAATCAAATGCTGGATGAACAGATGAAGAGAGCAGTATCGACTCCCTCCCTTCTGCAAGCCCTCCAGGGGTCAATCTTTTCTACCTGTGGCTCCAGGATAACCGTCAAGCTCCTTCTCTCCCATGGCTTCCTTGTGCCATGAGCATCAAGACCTGTGTATTAGCCAGTAATTAGCTTTTAATTAGAAAAGCACGGCTTTGCTTCCATGAAGGGACAAATACCTTTAAAAATTGAATTACCGTAATTGAATAAATCTCTTACCAGATAGTTCTGAAAATTCTAGTTCTTTCATTATGAACCCCATCGAGCAAAGCTTCGTGGAAATGGTCAGTTGATACAGCAGCTTCAGGAGCACCATTTGGCATGTAGTTGTTTTTACCATGAATGATGGCCTGGTCCTGAGTGCTACGGGAGTCCTCAGATGCTCCAGTCTCTCCTGTGGGTGCTATCAAGGTGTAGCTGGATACAGCACACATTCGGGCATCCTGAACCAGAATTTTAAAATTCAGGGCAGGCTAGAGAAGAACCAGGAAATCTGTTGTAAAAGCTCTCCAGGAAATTCTCCGGGTACCCTGAAGAGCTCAGAAGGCAACCGAGAATATCTCTTCTGTCAGCCAGCCATAGAGAGGGTTTCCTAGACAAGCTATCCTCACTCAGAACCCGTAAGCATCTATTCACTGGATATTCGGTTCAGAAGCAATCAGAGGATACCAGGTGTTCCATAAGGATTGAGAATGCATGGCAGTCTCTGTCTTTCTTGGTTTTAGTCAAAGATTTTTTTTCATAATTTTTATTGACTCATTGTGAAATTCACGTCATGCATCCCAACCTCACTCATTTCCAAGTCCTTCCATTTCTGCTTTCTACTCTTGTAACCTCCCCCAAAAAGATAACACAAAATAAAAATTAAAAAAAAAATCTTGCTATGGAAGCTGCGGTGTGTCATGATGCGTCCCATAGTATATACCCTTCTGTCCAAACAGCTTTACTTGCAAATCTCCATTGTAATGGGTCATTGGCCTAGTTCAAGGCCTCTGGCTTCTGCTACATCAACAATATTGGGTCCTCACCAGGACTCTTCTCAGATATCCTGTTGTCCCATGTCATGGAGATCCTGAAACTTTGGATCTGCAGCACTTCTCCCTTCACACGATACAGCAGTTCATAGATAGGGTAGATGTTGGGATGGGCCAACTCAAAGACCTGGGTGGTATCTGAGTTGGTCAGCCTGCTAGCTCTCCCACGTCAATGCCACCAGGGCCATCTTTCCCATGTACAAGTCACTGCTGGTGCCACTGTGGGGTGGCTAGTGAGAAGCAGGGCCAGCTCAGCATGGCTCTTGGACATCAACATGGCTTCACATGGCCTTTGGTGGTAACATGGCCCACAGACATCAATATAGACCTCTACTGTGGTAGAGCCATGGTTCCAGACGTGCCTCTCTGCAGCAGCACAGGTCCAGGTATCACAATGGCCTTAGGTGTCAGTGCAGCCCTCTCCTGTCAGGCTGTTCCTCACTGCTGTCACCTCTCCAGTTCTGCCTCTCTGTAGCGCCCATACTCCTCCACTTCTCTTTCTCTCCCATCTCTCCATCGTGTATTTGTTCATCATACAGGTGCTACCTGTGGCCTCTGGCTGTCTTCTGTTTTGTGCAGCATGGTTGCAGGCAGGGCTTGTGACCTCTCTAAGATTTAAAAAAAAAAAACTTGTGCAAATGAATTATTTGAGATAATGGTGCAGGACTCCATGGGAGCCCAGAGGTGCTTGTAAGGTTTGATCACCCAGAGTCAGTCAGCTCATCTTTGGTAGATTTTTATGCTTTGTGGGACTGCCGATTGCCCACCTTCAACATTCAAGTTGCAGGAAAAGCTGCACACATTCTAGAGGCCAACTGAGGCTGAAGGCTGTAACTCACAGCATAAGCTGATTTAGCATGGGTTACAACCTAACCCGTGGCCAGTGGGAGAGACAGCCAGACTTCACTGCTAAGTCTGGGGAAAGGCCTCCTCTGTCCTAGCTGTGAAGTGGGAGAGTGTGAGGCTTAGAACTACCACTGTCATCTGGCCATCCCCAGAGAGTGTGTGGGTCACTAGACAGTCCACAGAGGGGAACAGCTGGAAGGCTGAGCCTCTCCGTTTGTAGTGGCATCATTTCTAACCTCTGTAGTGAGCATGGTCTGAAGGTTTTCTGACCCCTAGAATACACAGACATTTCGGTTATCAAGTTCTGTTTGCAGAAGCCAGTTTTGGGCTGAGTTTCCTATTATGATCAGAAGATGGATGATTCTGGTTATCAGGACACAGTGTTAGTAGCCTGACTGAGTATTTCACATGATGCTCACATCCAGAAGCCCCTCCATTTATGATGTGGTTAAGTTCCCATAAATTCATTGTGAATTGGGAATCTGAATCTCCAATGCAATGACACTTAGTCACAAGAATATCTCAGATTAGCACATGGCAGACAACTGCTGCTTTTCTTTGGCATCACAGAGCCAGCTGGGAGCTGTGGTTGCCACTGGTCAGCCTGGCAGAGAACATCCTATTGTACTACTGCACTAGATCCAGGAAGGAAGATGAACCATCATTAGACAGAGGACTGCCTGTATCAACATTAGGACTTAGGGTTGAAAATAAAGTATTTAAAATCCGTTTTTAAAAATCATCAGTAGCTGGTAAGATAGCTCAATGTGTAAGGGTGCTTGATGCTAAGGCTGACAACCTGAAAGCAGTCCCCAGGAGCCACATGGTAGAAAGCTGACTCCCAAAAGTTGTTTCCTGACGTCTGGCTGCCAAGAAACCTCTGCAAGTGCTTGCCTGTGTGCCTATGTTCTATCTCAAGACTTCACCACAGCCTCGGTTCCAAACACACACACACACACACACGCACACACACACACACACACAAATAAATGTAATACGTGTTTAAAATCATCAACAATATAAAACAATATTTTTCAAGTGCAAATGTCTCTAAACATGTTATACAGCCCTATCAAAAACATTAATCAGGATATTATCGCTTGTTTAAGCATTAGCAGTCTTGTATCGTGCTCACTCAAGAGTGTCCAGGCTCTGCTGCTTCCTCTCCATGTATTACACTGAGAATTGTCCAGCCTTGATAATGGCATGCAACTAATTTTGACAGAGATAGAACCAGATTTCAGACCTTGGATTCCTATTTTAATTCTCTCTGTCCTCTATGGCACAGAGGAATAGAGTTTCCTTGGAATTCAGGTCATTTTAATGTGTGTGTGTGTGTGTGTGTGTGTGTGTGTGTGTGTGTGTGTGAGAGAGAGAGAGAGAGAGAGAGAGAGAGAGAGAGAGAGAGAGAGAG
>NW_021620849.1:1103739-1108695 GCF_004785775.1 Grammomys surdaster | reverse complement strand
GAGAGAGAGAGAGAGAGAGAGAGAGAGAGAGAGAGAGAGAGAGAGAGAGAATGTGTGCTTGTATATCTAGCAAGAAGAGGCTAGGTCAGAGGTCAGCACTGGATGTCTCCCTCAGTTTTTCTCCATCAAATATTTTGAGACAGGGTCTCACTGAACCTGGAGCTCACAAACTCAGTAAGATGCTGGCATCCTCCTGTCTCTCCTTTCCCAACATTAGGATTCTATGGGTTCTGGGAGATCAAATTCAGAACATCAGGCTTGTGTAGCAAGAAATTTAGCAACACTATCATCCTCCCAACACCAGAGACCAAATTTAGGCCATTTAAAAATTATTTTCATTAGTTTACAAAGTAAAAGGTAAATTTAAGTAATTTTTACTTAAAAGGGAAAGCCTCCCTTCCTCCCTCCCTTCCTCTCTCTTTCCCTTCTCTCTCTCTCTCTCTCTCCCTCCCTCCCTCCCTCCATCCCTCCCTCCCTCCTTCCATCTCTGCCTCTCTCTCTCTCTCTCTCTCTCTCTCTCTCTCTCTCTCTCTCTCTTTCTTTCTTTCTTTTAATTTTTGTAGTACTGGGAATTGAACCTAGGCCTTATACATACCGGACAAAAACTATTTTTATATATTTTTTATTTTAAGGGTCTCACAAAGTAACCTAAGCTGGCTAAGCGGTTGCTATCACCCAGGCAGATCTTCCACTTAACAATCCTCCTGCCTTCAGCCTGCTTACCAGGAAGACTGTCTTTTCCTCATGTCAGCTACAGAGCATCAGAGAAAGGGAACTATGTCAGGTACTTGGTTAGGTGCTTCTGTAAGTATCTCAGGAAGAGCCTACCAACTACTTATGAGACCATTTTAGGGAGATCTGCTTTAGACCTAAGAATAAACTAAAGATCAGAGATGAAAAATGTCCTTTTCAAATGACCACTACTCAGGGACAGGGGACTCTTCAGACAATGGTTTGCTTTTAAAGGTAAGAGACTTATAAAATGCATATGTACTCACACATATGTGTATTCGTGGGCACATGTGAATGAGTGTACATGTGTGTGAGCAGGCCCCTGTTTGTGAATAGGCACTGTGTTTTCCAAGGCACCAGTGGGCAGAAACAAAAGCCTTTTGTTGCAGAGAAGAGAAAAGTAATAGGGTGGAATGTTAGGATGCTAACTGAGGACTTTGTGGATCTTAGAACCAGATGTGGTCCCAGCTGCTGTGTCAGGAGGGAGAGTGCAAGGCAAGGCACAGTGGTCAGCCATCCCAGGTTTACAGGAACAGTCTGTGTCCTAAGAAGGGCTGATGCAGATGGCACATAAGATCAGTTCTGATCCATCACAGGGTGACTGAGGTTATCAGCAAATCATAGCACTCTGGATTTTTCCATGCAGCAAGTGTGTAGGGTGGGTGTTAGTGTGTGGCCCAGGGCTTGCCAGTGAATATACATTCAGGGGTTGACAGAAGCCATTTGGCTGGGCCTCCCACTCACCGAGGGTTTCAGATGTAGGCTCTTGATATTATCCCCAAATGAGGTTACATGTGCAGTCCGAGAGATAAGCTGACAAGACTCAGAGGAGAAGGCATTCATCATCCGGCTCTAAGTACATTGCATTACCAAAGCGTGCCGCCTGCAGTGTCCTAAGAATTAATAGTTCATAAGTCCTGTGATATTTTGTAGATAGCACAATTATATAGCATTTAAAACATATAAAGACAATTTGTTAAATGTAAACATCGCAAGCAGCCTCAAATTTGGGGGTAGAAATTTCTCATCCGTGAACATTTTGCAAACTCCCAAATTGTACATGGTGTGAGGCTCTGGTCACCACTGAGGACCCCTTGGTGTACAATTCATGTCCTCCATTGAGGATGATTATTGATATGAGAGATTTTGAGCCCGTTGGCTCTGTGTGTGTGTGTGTACATGTTGGTGTTTGGATGTATAAACATATGTGCTTATATGTTGCTGGGAGACCAGGGTACAACCATCCTTAGCTTGTGAGGACTGAGGGTAGGAAGCAGAGGGGGTGGGGGTACTGTCAGAGGGAAGCAGGGGGGTGGGAGTACTGTCAGACTGCTGCAAACCTAAGACGTCAGGGGCATAACTTGATTTGGCGATTTGGCCCGAGTAACCCTCTCAAAATAGAAAAATCAAGGACCCAGCATGGAGGCAGCCTGTCTGGGCTCAGGCTGGTAATGAAGACTAACAAGAGTTGATGGAGCTTGGGAGCGATGGGCTGAGCTGGCCCCGAGCTGCCTGGCACCCCGAGCCCAGCAGTCATCAAGTACTGCCCAGCCTGGCCTAATGCTATCACCCACAGAGATTCTCATTGATATGTACCCAGAGAGAGGGATAGGACATCCCTGCCAGCTCCTGTGGAAGGACAGTGGGTTCTGCAGAACTCTGATAGGATGCTGCCCTTGTGGACCAATAAATTTGGGATCCCCTACCCCTTTCTAGAGGTTACTCAGCCAAAGGCTCATAGAAAAGAGGGTTTTACCTGTCTTTTGAAAAAGTATTTCTTAAAATATTTATATAATCTTACTATGTTCACTTTAGGAAGCTAGAAAATATGGATTTCCAGAAAGGAAAAGGAAGCAGCCTCAGCCAGAATCATCGCTGTACACAGACGCTTCTCAGACTAGGAGTGGATCAGGATATGAAGTCATTCCATAGAGAGAACCATTAGCAGGGCAATACCTCAGAGATGTGTCACACTGGGGGAAGGCTCACCATCTTCCAACCCAAATGAACCAGCTGTTTTCCTCTGGGTTGGGCAAGATCACTGTCTTGCTGGTTGACTTCTAGAAGAAGTAGTTGACTTGCATTTGCGGGGACAGGTTAAGTGAGAAGTGCACTTCCTGAAATATGAGTGGCAAACTGAGCACAGGTGGAGCCTCACATTTTAGAAGGAAAACTGGAAATGAGGACTGAAATTCAGCAGCATCCTGTGCTTAATGAGTAGAGGGTTGGCAGATCTCTTTCACCAACACAGTCTCTTTCTGTCTCTATATCTCTCTTTTTGTGTCTCTGTCTCTGTCTCTGTGTTGCCCCAGTCCCCACCTCCTAGAGTTGAATTGTGTGAAGTTGAATGTATGCATTATGTAACTGCCTCTTTTCCAACTTTCCCTGTGTATATGAATAAATCTCTATGATTGACAGGAACAGGATCCCATTGTACATAATCTTCTCATTTATTATATCTTGGATAATAAATATAATATCTGTATTATTTTACTCATGGCATGCCACTGGAGAAATAATATCATAATCGGCGTAATTGTGTAATCAATCCCTTGTTTCAGGGCACTTGTTTTCAAACCTTTGTTAATTGCATCAATATATTTTCTTCTACAGGAATCTGCTTTCCCGTGCAATTACTTTCTTAGAACAGATTTTCTCAGGGAGGAATTCTGTGTCAAATACATTTGCAATTTCAGCCAGTGGTCGTGACTAGCTTGTAGTTTTTACTCTTGTCCAGGGAAGAGAAATAACTCAGAACAGGTGGGTCAGTTCTAGAAAGAAAAAAAATAGGTATATAGGTCACAAGTGTGTGGTGAAGGACATGGACCATGGCGACCATGGATCCAGTCTAAGGACTACTTGTTTTGTGGTCAATTATCTTCAATCTCTCCATCATTTCCCACCAACGTGGGGTTATTTCTTGTTTATCAATAGGATGAGGTAGACTCAGGTCATCTCTGGTATCCTTATGCATTGAAGATGCTCTACTACAGTGATGAAGTCCTTTACAGATTTCAGTGGCTTTATCTTGCCAGTATCTCACACAACAGACTTTATTAGCTCTTCATTGAGAAAGAAAGAGAAGGGAGGAGCGGGGAAGTATAGGGAGAGTCTCAAGCTCACAGATATAAGGGAACAAGACCTGGGGTTTAGCTCGGCAAGAAGAAAGTGCTAATGGAATCATAAGTTGAGAGGAGCTGGGGTTTCAACTTCAGGGCATGTTGCCTATTATTGCATGTATGGCCTAATGGAGGAGCCAGAGCTTCTAGTGTCATTGCTGACTGCTGTTTCTACCTGCCCTGCGTCTGTTATTGTCTTTTCATTTGATAGAATTCTGATATGAGTTTGAGAACTTATTATTTGCCTGTAATTTTAAAAAAATGAGATGGGTCCCCCATATAAACCAGGCTAATATTTAACTCATTGTGTAGTCAAGTATGTCCTTGAAGTTGTGGTGTCTCTGCCCCCACCTCCAAAGTGCTGGGATTACAGGCACATGCCACCATGGATAGCTGGTTTGAGAATGATTCTTCAGTGGAGTGGCCATTAAGGAATATTTTACATTTTTTAGGGTGAAACCTTCCTCAGTTCGTGAGGTGTCTGTGATGGTGCATAACTTCAAAATTTGTCCCCCCATTTTATAAGGCTTCTGAATAATGAAGCATGGAAAGAATCCATTCTTTCCTTCAGAGTGCATTGCGTTCTCACTGTTTCAGGCATGCATGTTACTCAGGTCTAAATATTCTCTATAATCCTGATGGGCAGCTCAACTTCAAGGCCACCAGTCCTCTTAGGTTTGTATATTTTGTCTCTACAAGGTATTCCAATGAGACAGAAATGGTTTCTTCAAAGAACATCCCCCCCCCAACCCAAAGGAGATGATTTTGCTTTAAGATCCCAGACATGTCAACTGTAGTTATCATGTTGGGGCTGGCCTCAGAATATATTGAATATAATGAAGGCTCAGTGTTAGAGCTTTACATTGTATCTTGAACCTCACTCCAAACTTCCCTTGCTATGTATTAAAAAGTTGGCAGTCTGATGGGCTTCGGAGACTGGGCATAGTATTATGATCAAAGTATGCTGAAAAAATGTTCTGTTGCTTTTAGAAGTTAAAGAGGTTCATCAACCAACATTGCCTTTATTTGGAAATGTTTAAATATATATTTCATTTGGGGCTCTAAACTTTGGATCACAGAAACTTCATGGGGCAGTACATTCCTG
>NW_021620849.1:1063330-1103729 GCF_004785775.1 Grammomys surdaster | reverse complement strand
CCCTGTACCAAATGAGGTGGTTCTGGGTGATGTAGGTCTGTTTCATCCAACATGGGCTGAGGGTCTGGCCTTCAGGGTAGGTAAAACGGGGTGCAGGCTCACCCAGATGTCAGCAGGGGGACCAAGACATCTATCAAGGAATCTTCTTCAACTGGCAGGAGCAAGAGACAAGGACAGGCCCCATCTGATAACAGGGAGCTCCAATCTCCCCGTAGGTGTTTGTCTAAGCTCTTAGAACTTGAGTTGGGTTCTGAAAGATATCTGTATTGCCCCTGAACACCCACGCTCCAGTGTCATCCCCTTCCCCACGTCCTGCCTTTTTGTGTTTATAACCCCTGTGTGAATGAGTATAAATTACAATTTGAAAAAAAATACTTATAATTAAAAAAAAAGAAAGAAAAAGAATAAATGGGTACATGTTAAAAAAAAAAAAAAGAACTTGAGTTGGGACTCTAAAGCGTGGTGTCCTGAGCCTAAATTCTCCTGCTTTGTGGGGGTTACTTTGATGCTCAACTTGCCCACCTTCACAGATTCATTTTCAGCATCCAGATTTAGCGAAAATCCTTTTCTTGGCCAAATAGGGGTCGCCTGGGAACACCCAGCCACTTTATGAATAGCATTGCGTGTTCTTAGTCTCCAACTAGACCTCTTGCATGGGCACCTTGAGTAGCCCTCTTCCTCTAGCACAAGATGAGGTCTGTCTCTTCCACACAGCTCATCTGAACAGCAAGTTCTTGGGAGCCCAGGCCTCCCACTGTCTCCTCAGGTGTTCCTTTAAGTTGCCACTCAGGACTGCTCCTCTTTTCCCAGCTCCCACTGAGAAACTGGGTCCTAAATCTGCTCGGGCTAGAATGCTGTGCAGCCTAGCTTCTCGGTTCAGCTTCTCGTAGGAGTAAGACGTAGTGGGTGGATTCGTAATACTTAGGGTCTGGGCTACATCCCAGAAATATGGCCACTGGCTCAGAAGTGTGGGTCCATTGGAAAACAGGATGTGGCAAGGTGAAAAGGGTGACCGATGTGTGTGTTTGTGTGTGTGTGGGAATCCTAGAAAGCTCTGGTTGCTGGGGTCAGCATGCCATGTCTTTTGCTTCTTGAATTTTTACTCCCTTCCTAGGTACAGGGTCTTTGAGATGCTTTGAATCCTTCCTCAGAAGGTATGGGTATTCATATATCTGGAGCAGGTTCCTTTAAGAAAGAGACCTGTGCTTAATTTCTGTAGATATACAGGGAACAGAACCTCTGTGCCCTGTTAGGCAGCCCTATCAGACCTATGCGGTTGGAGACTTCCTTGGAACCTTGAGAAGCCCTTGGAATCTTCTTTAAGCCCTTGCATCTGCCTTGCTGTGAAAGCCTTCTAGAGCTTGAATGTTTTGTACAGGGAAACAAACAAACATTGTTCCTTCTTGTCTCTTCTTGGTCAGCGGGGGGTTGGAGGGTTGGTGTGCACTCTCGAGCTTTCTCATTTAGGAAACTCCATCTGGCAGCACAGAAGATGGGGACAGATTATCCTGATTGTCTGGATGCTGAGATGAGTCATATGTCCAGGACACAGAGGCCACATACTGGGAATTCAGGATGATATGAGAGTCGAGTCCTTCTTTCTTGTCAGCCAGGACATTCTTAGTAAGATGACATGATGCCTCAGATGCCCTGGGCACCTGTTGACTGAGAGGAGGGCATCTATTCCAGGGACTCTGTCCAGTCCCTTACCCAATACTGGCTTACTTTGGCTGTTTTTTTTTTGTGGTCTGTAAGAGCTGCATTGACAGTGAAAGTTTAAAGACCTGCGCTCTCTCTCTCTCTCTCTCTCTCTCTCTCTCTCTCTCTCTCTCTCTCCCTCCCTCTCCCTCTCCCTCTCCCTCTCCCTCTCCCTCTCCCTCTCCCTCAGTGTGTGTGTTTATACACATGTATGTGGGTGTATGTGGAATCCAGAAGTTGATGTCTGTTGTTTTCCTTGATTACTCCCTGCCTTATTTTTTGAGAGACAGGGTCTCTCAACGAATCTTGCTGGCCAGGTAGTGCCAGAGGCCTTCTTGCCTCTACCTGCAGCAGTGCACACTGCTAAATCCATTTTTTTTTAAAAAAAAATGGGTGCTGAATCCTCACGATAGTTTGATCAATACTTTATTGATGACAACCATCTTGCCAACCCAATGTTCTGTTTCTTTGCAGACACCCAAGACACACAGTTCCGTTTATTCTAACTGGATGCTTCTGTGAACTTACATGGAACCCCTGTTTCTTTCACCCAAGGCTCGTGGAGAACCAGAGATAATTCAAGCTGTAGGGGCTCTGAAGCTGTCCCCCCCCCAATGCCTGTCAATCACCTGGGAGAACTTCTTACAATGTTTGGTTTGGGAAGTCTCTGATGGGGCCAAGGAGTTGTATTATTACAAGCTTGCAGGGACTGTGGGTGCCACCAGTTAAAGGAGAAAAAGATCTGGTTCCATGTGATCATTTCATGGATTTGAAAGCTGAAGCCCAGAGTGTAAATCCATTTGTCTGTGGTCATAAGTAGACCCCTGCTCTTTCCACTTGCGTTAAAAAAAAAGAGCCTTCTACATTTTTAAGTTTTACTTCCTAAGGGGGAGGGGGTCAGAGCTCCTGCAAGACTCTAGCACCTTACTTTCATCCCTCCCACGGTCAAGAATGACTCCAGTCAGAGTCCCTTGCTTCACAGCCAGAATTTTCACTCTCTGAAGAGGTTTCCAAAGTTTTGCTTTTAAGCCTGACTTACGGATAGCATCCTTTCTTTGCAGGAAGTGTTAAAAATCATCCTTGTCTTTAAAAAAAAATGGGCGGGACACCCTTTAAGATACAACTGTGCTTTTCTCCTAGTTGGAGCTCTGCTAAATCCACTCAGGCAGTCAGCTACTCTGTCTCCCCTTGGGGTAGTCTGGGAAATGCTTTCTATTTCTCTGCTGCTATCTCCCAAGAGAGGCCAAGTTCCAGTGTATTGGCTACACCTTAGCTCCCCTGCCTCTCAGAGAACCCCAAAGTCACTCAGAATGACACTTGAAGTGTCAGGGAGATCCCAGTGGACAAGGACACCAGGGACTGGCCTGTGGCCAGTAGGATCTGGTTTGAGAGTCTAAGGCTGTCTCCACTCTGTCCCCTCCTGCTGGCGGGAGGGCAAAATGCCATTCTGGGGACAAGGCCATCATGGCGACAGGGTGTAAAAGTCTCACTGGGGCAAAAGGAAGGCAGGATGTAATGAGAAGTCGGGGAAGCTGCCTTTTATAGGCATGTTCTTTTTCTTTTCCTCCTTTCATTCAAGTTTACTCCCAGCAAAAAGTGTTACAGCAAGACGTCGGGTCTGTCTGTCGGTGGCACTAGGGGCAGGCTGGTGGCACCGCAGTACCCCTTCCCCCATCTTGCCTGCAAGTTGCATGACCTGCATTGGAAACCACAGGGGGGCGGGGGAGAATCCTTTCAGATCCTGGATGCTGTTGAATTCAATGTATTTTGCTTCCTTGTCTGCCCTCACCCAAGCTCGCGGAGGAGAGCGCTGCTTTCTTCTGTGTGTGAATGCTGTAGTGTGTCTGCCTGCTCGGACTCCCCTAACCCTTTCTTCTCCTTTCCCACAGCAAAATCTCGGGCTTTCTCAGGAAATAGCTCGCATTTGGCATATTTACATTTGCGTTTTATTTTTAAAACAATCCTATCAAGGCAAAAAGTGGGGGATATACTTCTCTCCCGACCGGGTCTAAACTTGCCTCGAAGGCTGCACCTGTTTTGAGCCCCTACCAGGAAGGGGTGTTTGTGGGGGAGGGAAAGAGGAGGTTCTGTGCCCCCCAAATCATCCGGAGAGAGCAGTCCGCCCGCCCCCTCACCAGGCTGCCAGCTCAGCGCACCGGAGGGCTGAGCCCAAGAAGCTGGCCTCCGACGGTGCCGGTGTGGGGCTTGCCAAAAAATGCCCTTCGCATCTCAATTTCCTGGCGGTTTCTTTCGCTTGCATCGCTCGCCCTAGGCCACCTCGGTTCTTCAGCGCAGTCCTGCAGGCGCTCCTTCCTTCTCTGCTCCCTGCTTGCCCAAGGCGGAACCCAAAACGCACCGGCAAGAAGGAGCAATGGGTTCAGGGGCACTCAATGTGCCAATGCCCCGCAGTCCCCTCCCCAGCAGAGCCCAGCTCCCAGGACTCTTGATTACCCAAATGAGTGT
The DNA here is from genome assembly GCF_004785775.1 of Grammomys surdaster. NCBI lineage: Eukaryota > Metazoa > Chordata > Mammalia > Rodentia > Muridae > Grammomys > Grammomys surdaster. The sequence goes on along the minus strand of NW_021620849.1, from coordinate 1,099,568 downwards.
CATTCAGATCTAGGTCTGCAGGTCTGCGGCCGGCGTCCCTGGCTGCCTCGCTGGGGATCCTGTGCGCTTCTGTCCCCCATCACTGTCCGCGAGACCGAGCCCCTCACCCAGGCTGGGGAGCACCCCAGGTCACCTCGGCCACGCTCATTTCTCTTCCTCCCGCGGAGGAGATTGCAGCAAAACCGGGCAGCACGAGGGCCAAAAAGTGGAAGGGAGAACGCCTTTCGTGTCGCTCAGCCAGCTTGCCAACTCTCCCTCCCCAACGCCGACCCTCGGAATCCCAACTGCAACTTTTCCTTTCCGTCTCGGTTTCCCCTCGGCTGCAGCGAGCGGGCGCGGGGCCGCTAGGCGTGGAGCGGGCGGGCAGCGGCGCGGCTGCGGGTGGCGGTACCGGCGAGAGCCGAGAGCCGGCGAGTGGGTGGGTGGGTGGGGAAGCAGGAGGGAGAGGACGGGCGGGGAGAGAGAGGGGTGTGGGGAGGGGAAGGAGGGGGAGATTCCGCTCTCCTGCCTCTCCCTGCCCGGGCGGGGGGCGGAGGCCGCGAGGAGGGAGGGGAGGAGGGAGGGGAGGAGGGAGGGGAGGAGGGAGGGGAGGAGGAAGGGAGGGAGCTGAGGAAGACGCTCCGATAACCCGTGCGTTTCGTAAGGCTCGGAGCACTTGTACATTTCTGCAGGCGCGTAGCGAGCCATTCGCGGCGGCTGCTGCAGCTCTGACTGCATCTTCCTTCTCCTCCTTCCTCCAGCTCCGCGCGTGTGTATGTGAGTGTGTGTGAGTGTGTTTTGCAGGTGTGTCCGTTTTAATTCTGCCCAGGAGGTGGGACTTGGTGACTTTAGCACCATCTTTTTTCTTTTTTTTATTATTATTTTTGCCTTCTCACCGTCTGTTGTTGCAAACCCTGCAAAGTCTCGGAGTCGGAGAGCGCGCCTCGTTTCCAGAGCTCCTGGACCCCGCAAGCCGGCGAGCGCCGAGCCGGCCACCATGCCCGGCAGACCGCGCCACTAGGCGCTCCCCGCGGCTCCCAACCCGGCGGCGGCGGCGGCGGCCGCGATGGTTTCCTACGCTGAAGGATTTTGCATCTGATCGTTCGGCGTTTCAAAGGCAGAGGCCCCCTCCCCCTTCCCCCCTCCCTCGCTGTCTTTGTTTCCTTCCCCCCCTGCTCTCCCCACTCCCCCCACCCCACCCCCCTCTCCTCTCCTCCTCCTCCTCTTTTTTAGAAGCAGCGATCGGAGATGGATGTCTCTCTTTGCCCAGCCAAGTGTAGTTTCTGGCGGTTTTTCTTGCTGGGAAGCGTCTGGCTGGACTATGTGGGCTCGGTGCTGGCTTGCCCAGCAAATTGTGTCTGCAGCAAGACTGAGATCAATTGCCGGCGGCCGGACGATGGGAACCTCTTCCCCCTCCTGGAAGGGCAGGATTCAGGGAACAGCAATGGGAACGCCAGCATCAACATCACGGACATCTCAAGGAATATCACTTCCATGTAAGTCAGGCGGTTGCTGCCCAGCCCGCCCCCCCACCCTCACCCCCGCCCTAGCTCCGCGTCTCCCTCTTGCCCGCCCGCGGCCCGGGAACCGGCCCTGCGCTCCCCAGCTCGCCTCTGTTCGCAGCCCGCCGGGTGCGCATCAGGCTCGCCCTGGCTCGGGAGATGCTGTAGGGCTGCGTGTTTCAGGTGACTCCAGCCCTAGCCAGACTGATCCGATGATGCTGGTGGGTACCTCTCCCTGGAGAGGACCCTTCCGGCCGGGCGGAGTGCACCCGGGGCTCAGCTCCTGTCCCCGCCCCCCACCCTCTGTCGGCTGGTTTCAAGGGTGCGAATTGGGTTCTTTGCCCCCCACTAAATAGCAACAGTTTGGCCACGCTCAAGTGGAATAAAGTAGAGGCGGCTCGGTTTCCTGACAGGCGGTGGCAGATAGCGGCGGCAGAGGCAATGCTTAGCTGAGGAGGGAAGGTGACAGATAGGGACTGCTTGAGAACCAATCGAGATATTTTTTTAACTGTTTCCTTTTGGAGACAGCAAAACATGCCAATAAGTAAACAAGTTGGAAGCTGGCTTCTCCCGAGGAGACTTCGGACGTGTTCAGGCCGTCATGGACGCCTACCTCTTCGCTTATCCTCCCCCCCCCCCCCCGCCCCCCTCCTCCAACCCCATTTTGGGCATTTCCGAGACATCCCCCCCCCTTCCCACCCTCATCTGCATCTGGGCGCCTACAGACCCTTTCCTGGCTTGGGCTTCCATAACTGCCCAGGATAATTCTGAGTCAGGTTGCTGGAGGGAGAAGAGAGAAGAGGACCTGGGTTTGGGGAAGGGGATTTCTTCCACATTTCTGCGTTCCGTTTTTTTTTTCCCTCAAAAAATGAACTCTGCGTGGCGTTTGGCTGGTTTGCCCCGTCTGAGTGGGACCTGCTGTTGTGGCCTGCTCGTTTCTTGTTGTTCTGTTTCTTTGGTAGAGATGGGGCCAGAGGCCTGTGAAGAAGTGAAAGGAAGAGCTTGGGCACCAGGAGCCTGCATAGCCTTTCTTTCATTCTTCAGCCAGGTGACCACCACCCCTCCCACCTCTCTGCCCCGAGGAGAAGGGAGTGGATAGCCCTGGGATGTTCAGAGTATAGCTTATTGTTTTTTGCCCCAGTGTTCCCATCCCTTGGGAGCCCCAGGACTGGGTAGGATGGTGGCCAGGCTCTGAGGGAGACGTTTAGGGTAGCTCTTTGCCTTGGGGACAGATGATAGCAAGAGATCCAGTGTGTTGTGGATACTGCCCTCTCAGTGTCCCCCCACCCCACCCCCTCTGCTCCAGCCATTGCCTCAGGACTACAAAGCCTGAAGGAATTGCAGTCGGGCTCTCTCCAAAGCCCACCAGCTCTCTTGGTTTAAGGGAGACGGCTTGTGTTCTTGCAGCTTACACTTTGAGGGAGATAGACAGCCTCCGAAGATGTCCCTGACTCCTGGAGACAAGCCTAACCCATACGTTAGCTCTGCCTTTCACTCCTTGCCACCTCCAGGCTGGCCAAGAATGACCAGATAGACAGCAAAGGGGTAAGGGGAGGGGAGAAGAGGGCAAAGGAAGAGACTCTACCCACTTGCAGGCAAGCATCTGTCCGGGAGCAAGATCTGGAGGAATACTGTCTCAGGGAAGCTTGGACCTGGCTCTGGGGGCTCTTGGGTTGTAGGAATGGATGGATGTAGGAATGGATGGAAAGAGCTTAGTGGCCTGGGCTCTGGAGCTGGGCTTGGAGATTTTCAGGTGATTGGATGTGCCAAGGGTTGGAGAGTTTGGGAGCCGGTGAGCTGTGTCTGCCTTGTTCTCTGCTTCAAGGATGTGCATATCCCTGGGAACCCTCAGGGAGGCAGGGTTGGTCACAATCAGATAGGCTCTTATATGGTCATGAAGAGGTGTCACACCTCTCAAAATGAGGTTTGGGGTAGTGGTTCTATAGGGAAGAGTAGGACTATTCCTTCCTGGAGACATTGGCTGGAGGAGGGGGACACAGTGGGCCTCTTGCTCCTTTCGGGCATTAGAGGATCCCAGGAGAGTGCCTGTGGAGATCTGAGCAGGGAGTAGATTGTGAGTCCCTCAGTGCAAATTGGACTCTAGCAAGCCATCAGGACTCTCTCCTAAATCCATCTGACATCAAAGAGTAAGTGGTAGGGAAGGTCAGAGGTCAGGGGTTGAATGACCCTCCATCACCCCATCTTTCCCCCAGTGTCCTGTCATGCCTGTGTCTGGTATTGACTGAACTCAAAAAAGGGCTCAGATCCCCCAATCCAGTGGCAAGGAGTCTCGAGGAGGGAGGGGAGTCATGTTCATCCAGGAAAGAACATGTCCTTGTTCCTGTCTTACCCTTTAAGACATGGAAGATTAAGGGAAAAGGTGGCCTTTCCCAAGCTATCATCTGATCCTAGCATTGAATACTGGACTCTCCAACATATAGGCCAGGTCCCCAACCCAAGGCCTACTGGAAGAGGTGGCACTTAAAGACAGAGGAGCACAGGGCAGGGGAGGGTCCAACCCTAGTGTGACCTGGAAAAGTGTCCTTCAGATTTATGTTTCTAGAGATACAGGGTCAGGAGGGGGCATTGCCCGTGAGCCTGGAGCTCTGGGTGACAGCATGCAGCTGAACAGATTCTAGGCATGGAGAGACAGCATCTTCCCGGGCTCTTCTAAAGTATCCTTCCTCCGAGAGTGAACTCTTTGTGCTGAGTTTTTAGACAGACAAGGTTTTGTTTCCTTGTGGCCCTAATTCTTGTGGTGTCATTTGGAGTGGTGGCCATGCTCATCCAGAGCTTTGGGTAGAAGAGACCCTACCCCCTCAGCTACCTTGTTAATATAAGGAGGAAATCAGCAGCAAGGCATCAGAAGGGTAGATCTCATCTTCATCCAGTCTTAGTTCAAAAGACTAAGGACTCCAAAGAGTCTTTTCTGTCTTCTGTTCCCTTTCTGTTCAAAAGGGCAGTCTTTTTTTTTTCCTATTGTAGCTCTGAATACACCATAAACTTACCCAGAAGGGTCCATAGGCAGCCACACCCAACTAGGCTCTGACGTCACAAAGACAAGAGGGTGGTGGCCAAGATGGTGTGTTGTCTAGGCTGCCTCTTTCCTCTGGGCCTACAGTTGTGTTGGCTTGGGATGGTATGTCCTTTGAATGGTAAAAGGAAGATGGAGGTAGAGACCGTGGCATCATTGGGTCAGATGTTCTTGAGATCACTTGCCTGAGGTAGAAAAGACCATGTACTCTGGACTGGGGTACTGAGCCGCCATTTGTATATCAGCCTGAACTGCCACAGGGTTCCAGGTGTTTGGTGGGATTTTACTTTCCTCTATTTCCCTTTCCCTTGGAGACTCTCTGTGGACTGAAGGGGTCATCTGGGGGCTCTGCTCTCCAAGTTTCTCGATTTTAAGGAATGAGGTGTATGACCCAGCCTTGACAAAGGCCGGTGAGAACTGGAATCCTAGCTAAAGTATGAATCAGAGCCATGAAGGCTCTGAGACAGAGTATTCAGACCCCTAGGATTGGGGTGAAGCCTGAGAGAGGTAGGAAAAGGTGAAACAGGCCTTCCAGGTTCTATTTGAATTGAAGAGTTGATAGACCCTGGATAGAGTTGTTTCCAGAATGAAAGCGGGGGTGGTGGACTTCTTTGGTGGCAGGATTGTATACTGAGGCCAGGTGGTTGTTGGATGTCAGCATCTTCCATGACTCAGAATCCTCAACTCCAGTATGCCTGGCAGGCTAAGCTTCCATAGTTACCTCTAGAGCCAATGATATGAGCTCTGAGGCTCCCTGGGAACTGAGAACATGATAGTTTGGGCAAATCCAGTAGAGCCCTGGCTATAGCTTTGAGAGTGCCTATATGGTGGGCCCAGGAGGGTTCATCTGAGTCTGGGAGATTCCTTAGGGTCCTGAAGGGTTCCAACTGCTCTCTGTGCCCTTCCTTGAAACCCTAATCTCTGTCCTGCCCAACGGCGCCACCTGACCCTTCCCATCTGAAAAGGCTGATGGCCCTAACTCCAGATGAATCTTGGGTACATGGTATGTGATTATCCATGGTCCTTTCTGCGTATGGCCCTTACCAGTGTTGTGATGTTTTCTCTGTGACCTGGGGTCCCCATCTCAGGTTCTCCATTGAGTAGCTCTTGCAGGGCTCATGTGCCTTTAGGAGACAGTGGCAGACTGGGAATAAGAAAAGAACAGGATACAGTGAGTTATAACTGAGCTTTCCCTCATCTGCCTAGAGATGTCCTGGAGGGCTGCAGCCACTTCAAGCCTGTAAATCTAACTATGAATCCGGGCCGTGGGTCAGAGTGTCCCTTCCAACTTGGACGTCTGCCCTCTCAGCGCCAGGAAACATCCCCCAGGAGAGTTAGCCTCTTTTAAGGGTCTCTCTTATGGAATTAGAGCAACCCTGTGATACCACCAAGAGGAGGACACAGGTGAATTCACACTGGCTGTGAGCCACTGTCATTCCCTCATCTTCTTTCCCTACATCTAGAAATGTCAGGTCAGCCAGAACTTGGCAGAATTTGTAACACAGGACACAATTTTTCATTAATTGCCTGGACCAAATGCATGAACCTCTAGACTGTTTTTAGGGTCTTTAGCCTTTCCTTAGAGTTGGACAACTGACTCTATGACTCTCATTCCAAGCCCTGGGCTCAGGCAGGCCTAGAAGAAATTTCCTTGCAAATATACCATCCTTCTGCTGGAGGGAGGCAGCTCCAACTGTGTATGGAAAATAGGAACATCTATCACAAATCATTCTTGCTGCCTATAACAGGAGAGATTTAATATTTAATGTATGGATTAGAGATATCCAAGCCTATGATAATTTAATACATATGAATATTTGGGGTTTGTGATATATATATATATATATGTAATCTGCTCAATCATGCATAAGCAGAACAACATGGTGCCCTTGTTGCAAGTGGTAGACATTGCACTTGGAGGGGACTGGACAGAAGAGGTGACTTTGGAATCTGGTTCTCCAACTTTCTACTTGGTGCTTTGCTGAAGGCATAGACTGTTGTCTGTAAGACAGGGCCAGGCTGAGTGGGCCCAGGAGTGGCTCCCTTTCCTATCACAGGTTTCAATGCTGGTCATACCCCGCCCCCTCCACCTCCCAGAAGCCAGGGCATCACTCAAACTATGCCTTCTGCAGTGGACGCATCTCCGAAAGTTTTCCATTAGGCATTTGTATCACAAGTCCCAGTTTGTAGTTTCTCAGCTTGTTTTTGCAAGAGCTATTTGCGTTGTATAAGCAGGGCTGATTATTCCCATTTTACAGATTCATCAAACAAAAACAAGAGCAGACCTAGAGTCTTAGGGGATTGAGTCACCGTGGAGTTTCTAATGGAAGGGACCAGAGGTGGTGTTGGGAGAGCTGGCAGCTATTATTCAATGCACCTCTGCTGTTGGTCTGGCTCCCATGGCTCCATTGTCCTTGGGCTGACCCTCTCATTAGCTGGGTACCCTACTGACCTGTTTCCCTAAAGGGAAATGTGGAGGACTCTCTGCCAGAAAGCTCTGTTGACCAAAGCACAGCATTACAGAACCACTCTGCTCTTAGAGACTTGGAAAGGGTAGCTGGATGTTGTGTATCTGGCCCAAGCCTGGCTTGGATGGAGGGTATGTCACCCAGATCTGGTGATCCAGAGTGACAGCTAGGCCAGAGTCAGTTGTTACTCTCTGAGCCATAATCTGGACTCTATAAATACTTGTTGGCTAGTCATGGGTGCAGGCTTCCTTCGGATGGCCAGTGTCACCAAGAGTGACAACTCGAGTGGTTCCCTCCAGTGAGAATTCTTTGGAGTCTTCCCGCACTGGGGGAGGGATCACCAAAATGTTTCTCTCAAGTGTAAGGTAAGGCTTCCCAAAAGTTGGAGCTAGGGGTCCTGGAAGGCTTTAGGAATGACCTTCCTCATGGTCCCAAGGGACTCAGATGGGTTACTCAGAGTATTGGGAGGCTTCTTTTCCCAGTGGCATTCCCAGGTGTGTGGTGTGGCTTTCTGCACTATCCTGCCTCCTGTTTGGGGGAACTTCATCAAAGCCAGAGCCTACTCCATTCCTGTGTCTCCCTCTGGGGAAATGTTTCCAAATTCAGGGTCCCCAGAGGCAGCAACTATGTGATGCTGGCAGCCCCAGGGCTTCTTGGAGCCTGCAGCCCACGCCAATTAGAAATGAACTCAATGAGGGCTCTGCTGAGCTATTTACATGGATGGCTGGGGAATGGGGCACTCAGCAGGTCTGGGAGTCCTTTCCCCAGTCCCCAACTTCTGTTTCTGCTGCCTCTGCTTGGCTTATACCACCACAAAGGGTTGTCTGGTTTAGGGTGGTCGAAGATTCAGGATTCTAGCTCCAAACAGATACCATTAGACTTGGAGAATTGGGCAATTTCTGGCTCCCATTGCTCCTCCCGGCCTGGCTTCTCTCTAGCTGTGGACAAATCCCTTTGCTCCCATGGGCCTCAAGTTCCTTATCTGTGAGACAAAGGTAACTAACATAGGAGAGCACTGTCAAAACTCAGTGTCCCATGTCACAGCCTGGTGATGAGAGAACTGTCAACATGTGGTCACTTCTAATAAGAGCTCTTACTGAGTGCTCAGTAACTGATCACAGTATTAAGTACTAGATAATTGATTACACTAAGGACTAGATAAATGACTATAGGTATCATTTATTCAACACGTAATGTATCCCAGACACTGCTCCAACCCTGTGAATGAAATATACACTAGTCCTATTTACAGATGGAGAAACAGAGTCTTAGAAGGATCTTGATTTCATACAGTCTGGTATTTAAATATTAAGTTGATTGTCTATATCCTTCTGTATGCGATGGCTACATATATGTGTGTGATTACATGCCTAGATATACAGGTACACATGGGTGAATATATTACTCTTGCGATAGATTAATAACAATATAAGAGACTGGACATGGAGTCAAGGAGGTTCTCAAGGCTTTGTTTTATATCTTTTTAGTTCCCTGGTGAGGACTACCCTGGCTGGTATTGCAGGGAAGGCTGGCAGGATGCTTGTGAGGATGGTGTTTACGGAGCAACAATGCCTCAGACAGGGGAGATGGAGGCTTTGATTTCTCTCCCTCATCTGTTCTTTGAGGCTATGTCCCACCCTTTATCCAGGCACCCTTGGCTTCCTCACACTGTCCTGGCCTCTGAGGTCTACGGACTCCACACTAGCCCAGGTACAAGCTGAGTCTGGCAGGAATTCTGGAAGCTTCTTGCTGGACAGTAGTCATCCCCTCTCTGGGTTGAAGTCTGATTATCAGGCCAATGTTCCTGATGTTCATGAACAGAGAGAACCTGAGTAGGGGAGGAGAGGGCTGGGTAACTTTTCTTAGAGCTTTAGGGTATCAGAACTGTTTTTGGATACAAGCAGAAGGTGTGTGGTGGGGAATCTGAAGAGCTGGGAAGCCCCAGTTGGCAGCTGATGTTGGGAGTATCATTCCTGAGCAGGTAGCTTCACTACCTCCAGTTCCTTCCTCTCCCTGGACTTTCCCTGCTTCTTGCTCATAGATGTATTCTCTCTCTCTCTCTCTCTTTCTCTCTCTCTCTTTCTCTCTCTCTCTCTCTCTCTCTCTCTCTCTCTCTCTCTCTCTCTCTCTCTCTCTCATAGGGATAACCCATGGCCATGAGAGATGACAACCACTGTCCCCCATGGAGACAGCTGGAGGGTCCTGCAAAAACTCTGTTGGCGGCCAAACCCTATTGCTGCTGCCCCATGATTGTATGAACTTGGTACATCATAGAACCTCTCTGGCCTTAGTTTCTACTCTTGCAGTGGGGATAGCTAACCTGTCTTTTCCCTCAGGGTCACAGGACATTATTAAGTGGATGGTATGACTGATCTCCTCCTTCACAGGCTCCGTAAAGAATCTAATGCCATGTTGGTTGTTTCCATTTCTGGATGACTGGGAAGACTCGAATTAGGAAGAAGATCAAGTCTTTGAGCCATAAATCAGAAAAAGGAGGTGGAGAATAATTTGGGCTAGATCCAATTTTTCAGAGGAAGAACTTGGCAGACAAATGAATTGATATGTCCCAGCCCAGTGAGCTAGGAGCAGTAAGCAGACACGGATGCTGGGCCTTGCTGCCCTAGGTCTCCTCCTACTGCCCTTTTGGTGTCTGTACCAGAGGCTCAGGGATTGCAGGGGGCAGGAAAGATTCGTGAGTTTCCCTGGAGAGAGAGAAACGAAGGGAGCGGTGTGAGACTCGAAGTCCTAATACAGGCTTCCTAAAGCAGTACATAGTGCTGTGCGTGCGTATCTGGAGGCGTCTTTGTACACGCACAAGTGCCTCTCCTCAGTGTTCCCTGCACATCACGTCTGAGGTTGCTGTAAACAAACCTTAAAGCCGCTGGCTTATTATTGCTGAGATTGTCTGTGTGTAGACTCCTGGTGGCCGCCAGAGGGCAGCATGATGCACGCGTCGTTTCTTAGCTGGTGGTTTCACCAGGAGAGAGCTGGAGCTGGGATAGTGGCAAGTGATTGCCAGCTTGAGCTTTTGGAGTCTGCCAGGAGTCAGGACTAAGCTTCTGGCTGGGAGGGCTTCTCTGTAGAGCCGGCCCTACTCTCGTTCTATCTGTGTGGTCTGGGGATGCGAGGCTCCCAACCTGGGTATTTTGGCTTAGGAGTCACTAGCTCCTTGGGAAGAAGCTGTAGGGAGCCTATAATAGAGGGAACATCCTCTTCCCCCTCATCTCAGTCTCAGAAGCAGCAGGAGGGAGCATAGTTTTGGCTTAGACGATGGAAATGAACTAAAGGGACATATGTTCCTGCCCAGGAAAATCCCAGGCTTGATGGGACACAGAAAGTTGGTAGTGACACTGGAATCAGGGTCTTGGAAGAAGTGAGCTTTACACATCCCGTTTGCTCGGGCTGTTGAATCTGCTGGTCAGTGTGTGAGAACAGCTTTCACCTTTTTATGCCTTCCAACTCATGTTTGGAAACTGCCGAATACCAAGTAGATGCTGAGTAAACATGGCACTCTGGCTCTTTCTAGAGGTGGGAGCTTGGTGGTTTGTGTTAATCCCCCCAGACTCTGAGTGAGTGCATCCGTGAATATGAAAATGTCTTACTAACCGGTCATCTCGTTAGCGGTTGTCTGCTGTGAGGGAGGCTCATTGTTTCTTCTCTGTTCCAAGCAGTCCTGTATTTGAGCAGGATGGTTGACTTCATGTGCTCTTGTGTCCACCAGTGAACTTGTTACCAACACTGGAAGCAAGATCATCTGCTCTGTGCTGAGGTCGAGGGCCCTGGACAGCTCATAGTTGCCTGGCCCAGAGATACAGACAAGACTCTCTTTCTCGTGGCCCATCTTTGCCCATTAACTTCTTTTTGACCATTTTTTTCAAGGCCACCGAAAAGCAGGAGGGGGGTTGGACATTTACAGCACTCAAAGCGAGCTGAGTTCTTTGCATGAAGGACCTTGTATTGATATCAATGACAACATGAAGTTTCTGATTGTGACCTTGCCACTTCTCAGTGATAACCTGGACTGGCTATTTAAAAATTTTGGCCCTTTGTTTCCTCATATGAAAATGGTGATGATACAGAAGAGCCCAAGGTTGCTCGTCAGATTGCAGTGAGGATGTGTACGGGGTGGGAAAGGCTCTGGAAGCTGTTTTCCTCCTCCTTCCTGTCAGAACATTCCAGACTGGCATCTTCACAAGCAAGGATATTTTCATGCCCTTCATCTTTTCTTCCCACTTCTGGTATTTCCCGCATCCTGTTCATTTTACACAGCCTAACAGATTCATCTTCTCTTAGGGGGTTCGGTTAGAGCAATTCCCAGGCTCCCAGCATTTCCTTTGTTCTTTTCCCTGAGAGGCAGCTCAGTGTGGCTTCAGGAGATTCAGGGTTTTGCTCAGTGGACTTTCCTGCCTCTGTTGCCTTTGGATCCAGGCAAGTCACTCAATATCTCTGAGACAGAAATTGGGTCAGTTGGGTTGTGAGGTGCCTTTCCTGGAATGGGTACCCAGAGTCTGACCAATGTGTGGAACTTGTAGGAGGTGGGGAGCAGTAACATTTTGGGGGCTCTGGGAGATATGGATTAAAGGATGTTGTGAGAGTAGTCAGCATCTAGGACTAGCTGCAGGAAGCAGTAGGAGAACTGCCATGGTGTACATTTTAGGAAGGGGACTATGTAGCTGAAGCATGTATCTGTCACCAGGACAGGAAGAATATGGTTCCTATTGATATGGCACCTGCCTGACCTACCAAATGTCAGAGTGCTCCAGGCAAAGTCTTTCCCCTGACTGCCTTCCCCATCTTCTGGACCAGGAATTTGAATGACAGAAACCTTTGACCAGGTTATATTAGAAGTACCTAGCCTCTGGCCAATATTGTCTCACACGGCTTCATTGCTGTCCCTCACCATATCATTTGGCATTTGCTAGTGGTTACTGTAATCAAATCGGCTTGCCAACCACAGAGGGGACTCCAGGACTTGCCCTGGCAGGAAAAGTTTAGGTATTCATATGGTAGAGAGCAACCCTAAATCCCTCCAGCCCAACTATACCAATCAAGTATATTTGCTTCAGTTCCATATTAAGCCACAAGAGGGCACTAGACCACGATTTCTGCGGTGTAGGTGCTATGTGGCCTATTGTGATTGCTCCTTTGAGAAACATCTACTGCACCTGGTCTCTTCCCAGACGCCAGCATCTCCGAGGTCATGGCCAACCAGCTTGATTTAACCACAGCTCACTGCACTGACTGAGGTTTCAAGGGAGGTCTATTTGTGCAGTGCACAAATGTCATTACATTTGGTGTCTAACTAAGGGTCCAGTTTGTGCCCTTCTTGCATGCTTAAATGCTGAGTGAAGCTACTTTGTTTCTCTGTGTACCATTTTTCCCCCAACCTGAAAGGTGAGGTGTTACCAGGAGGTGTAGTTGTGAGAAGCTGCCACATGGATGAACTGGCACGCTGTGTGGAACGTCTGGAACACAGTGGATTCTCAGTGACTAGCCTGCCTTTTTCTGGAAGAAGGATAAAATTAGGTCACAACCTAGAAATTCTGTGGGCTTGATGGGGTCATTTTATCTGCTTCTTTAACAAGTATTCACTGGGGGAGGTGAGGGGGAGGAGCGCTACCCAGTGGCTGGAATGGAGAGCAGCAAGTATTGGGTAGGTGTTGGATATTGTTGGAGTCAGATGGGACAGGCTCTTGGCCAGTGGACACCGGATTCAGAGGATCCATCAATAGGATTTGAACTACTTAAATTTCTGACTGCTGTGGGTGATTTGCTGAGGATGTTAGCACAAGGAGGGCTGTTATTGGTGTTTCTTGCCTGGGCCTGTAGGAGGAAGTCCCAAATGGACTAACTTTATTGTCACCAATCAATCTTGGCATCTAATTTCAGACCTTTCATGGTGTTTCCTAGGGTGTCTCTCCCCCTCTCCCTTCCTCCCTCTTCACCATCTCCCTGTGGTGGATGTTCATATTTTGGGGACGTTTTCATACATCAAGTTTGCCTTGGTTAAGAGACTGCAGGTCCTGTGGTCAGTGTATCTATCTGAAAAGTGGGAGCTGGTACGGTTGGCTAGAAGGTACTTCCAGGGTGATACTCTTTTCTTGGTATGTGTACGGGGTGAGGCGTGGTCAAGTAACAACTGTGTATTGATAACAGCTAAACTTTGGGCTTTGCTGGTGATGTACACAGCCTGGAGGAGGTAGGGACCTTCTCTCAGCAAAGGAGTGGCCCTGAGGCTGGAACAGGGGTATCTCTGGATTCATTCCCCTCTTAGCCTCTTTATGGATGTACCTGAGACTCAGGAGGGAACATTGGCAGGCATACAGGCTCAGGAAGTTATTTAATATCAGCTTTGCTCCAGATTGTGTTTCTGACTCCCTGCCACCTCTTAAGTGGCAGTCATTTTAACAAATGTTGTGAGAAGACACCGAGTGGGAAATAACATGAGGGAAGGGAACGGGGGCAAAGCTATGGGGGGAAGGGCAAGGCTATGACAGGGTAGGGTGGAGGGAGTTATATTTCCCAGGTAGACATCTTGGTTTGAATGCACCCAGGAGGAAGTAGCATAGAAGAGGTGAAAGGGCCCCTCAGTCCCTAGGAGTAAAAAGAGGACTGGCAGGAAGTGTCTAGGTCTTAGGATTGAGGGTCTCCTGCTGTAGCTCTCCTTCTCTCATGGAAGGTCCTTGTGCTCTATTGGGGAGTCAGGCTCTGTCCTTGGGGTAGATGTTGATTGAAAGGGATAACTTCCCAAGGACAGTTTTCAAAGTACATAGCAGACAAAGAGCTCACGGGGCCTGATGTTGACACTTTAGCCCACTATGAACACTGGGCTGTTGTTGGGCATAGACTGTGTGGTGGTACCCAGGGATTTGGCACTGGTCTTGTTGTGCAGACCCTCCTAGCAGCTGGGATATGGAGAAAGAGTGGACAGTGGAGAAAGAGTGGACAGATGTGCTCACAGGGCCAGCTCTGCTCTTCCAGCTGTAGGAAACAGAGAAGAAGGAGTCCAGGTTTTGTCATCTCAGCCTATGTGGCATCAGTTACAGGCCTGACACAATGCTAAGCCCTGGGGTCCAACTTGGTGAATATAATAATTTTCCCTCCCTTGAATTTTAAAGTTAGACAGATGACCTGTGGCTGTTCAGAAAGGAGGTTTCATCTAATGAAAAAAGTTCAAAGGAAAGTGTGTGTGTGTTTGTGTTTGTGTGTGTCTATGTGTGTACTTGTGTGTATGTGTGTGTGTAAAACTATGGATTCCCTGAGGTAGACAGGGAATGATGTTCCTAAATGAAGATTTAGAAATTCCCCACTTGCCTGCCTCAGGTCCCTTGAATGTTGGTTATCAGTGTTGTGATATCAGTGTTATCAAGTTGGTACCTCTTGGCTAGAAAGTTGATCCGCTGGCCCTGTTGTTCCCCACAGAAGCCCCATGGCGTCTTAGGAAGACAAGAAAGGTCAGTTCCATTTCTACTGTGTCACACTCTGTCACAGTGAAACAAAGATTGGGAGACAAGCAGTTTGCTGAGAAGGCAATCGGAGGCATCTAGAAGGAGAGAGGGGACATGAGGACACCGAGGACCTGTGTGCTCTCGGTAGCCAGATGTTCCTCGTGCTCATTAATTCATGTATGTGGGTATTTACCCAGCATGGGGGCCTGTGACGGGCCAGCTGCTTCTATGGAAGCCATGAAGGAGCAATGCAAGGGGCATGCAGACAGTATGTATTGTCTCTGTGGTTTTAGGATATACCAGGCCGAGAGTTGAGATACATCAACTCGCTAGGTCCCCTGCCTTTACCCCGGATGCTGCCACTTGGGACCTACTTTAAAGGATAAGAGATGGCCAGGGGTGGCCCAGCCAACCCATCAGAGGGTGCATTGAGTCAGGAAACCAGATGAGTGGAGGTGAGCCTGGGTGGGAGGTGTATAGGGTGGGAGGAAGAGATGAACCTCTTGTGCTATTGAATGAGACTCAAGCTTCCTCTCCCAGCACCTAGGAACACTCGGTAGCCTGAATGAACTGACCAGCCCCCACCCTCCTCTGCACTTTGGTCCCAGGGAAACTAATCTCATGACCTCCATCTAAGATTAGTTGTGTAGACTTATTTTCAGTCCTCCTGGAAATGACTATTCAGCCTTTCTTGGTCCTCCAGCTCCACCCCAGGGCTGTGACTGTCAGCCCACCAGCCCAACTCCTGTCTTTTGTGCAGTCTGGGTTCCTCTGTCCTGGGGCTTTCTGGACAGTCTCCACTCTATTACCCTCTATTGGGAATCCTTACCCACCCAGTGAGTCAGGGGACAGATGATGTTGACATGGCTCCTTTTGTTCTGTCCCCAAATTGAGGGCCTTGGAGACCTATAGGCTAGTGCAGGCTTACTTCATGTCTCCAATTTCTCCAGAAGACTTCTCAGGTTGGTGATGCTGCATGTGCCTGTTCCTGGATGTTGGAACAACAGAATAGAATTTTCATTGCTTTTTATACTTCCACAGACCCTGAGCTCTACACTCTCCTTATTGGAAAATTCTTCTAGGGAAATTGAATTCATACACAGTGATAGTGACCATGTTCTAGGAGCAATTCTAAGGCTAAGTGTGCTTTCAGTTCAAGCCCTTCCCAGGCCCAGCAGAGGCTCACGAGACAGATGCTATTCCAGCCATACATCCCTCCTCTGCATAGCTTGGGATAACAAGTGCTTTGAATCTTAGACAGCTTTCAGACATGGGAATATTTGCATATATATAACGACATATCCTGGGGCTGAGACTCAAGTCTGAACATGAAATACATTTATATTTCATATATGCCTAACACATATAGCCTGAAGGTTATTTATACTATATTTTTAATGATTTTGTTCATGAACCAAGGTTTCCTCATGCAGAATTTTTCACAGCTGGTTGTCGGGTTAGTACACCAAAAGTTTAAGATTGGAGCACTTTATAGTTCATATCTTTAGATTAGGTGCACATGCATGTGTATGTGCATGCGTGTGTGTGTCTGTGTGTGTGCATGTGTGTGTGTGTGTGAGTGTTTGTACATACATATGCAGGATTTCTGATTTCAAACATCTGCTTCTGGACTGAGAACTTTTAGGGTGAGGGAGCATGAATTGCAGGAACATGGCCACACTTGGAGTGTGTGACTGTTCACTCCTGTGGCTCTCAAGCTGTACAGTCTAGAGTGAGCTCAAAGGCAGTTTTACATTTTGTGAAAGACTTTTATGAATAGTGCCTCGGACTGTTAGAAGTCTTAATGCTGCCGTCTTCAAAGAACACCAGACTATGTCCTAACAGGCTCTGACAGGATTTTATTATGGTACCAGGTTCCTTCTGTTCCCTCCTCCCCTTTGTCTTGTACCTGGATCCAGCTTGACCTGGTCCACATCCACACACCTTTCCTCTCAGGGATTCACACAACCTGGACCCACTTAGACATTGATGGTCTGATGTGAGTAGCTGAGAGATAAAAGAATAATTGTATTTTAAAGAAGTAGGAGAATCCACTGTGTAGCTGTAGTTCAGAAGGCTTCGTTGGCTCCAAACAATAAAGAATGAAGTTCTGTCTACATTTGGAGCCTTCCAGGTTAGAACACATCTCTCTGATGTTTGCCTCCCATGATTCTCTCACAGGAATCCTGGAGCCCTCGGCCAACCCAACTGACCATTCCTTCTCCATTCCCAAGCATTTCCTACCCAGGCTCTTGGGGTCTGGAAGCTTCTCCTGACTAAGCCAATCTCTAGTCTTCCTTCTGCTCACCTGGACCCTTCCCATCACTCCAATCTCACCTTCAAGAATCTCTTTGTTCTCCAGACCCTGGTTTCAGTTTATTCCCTTTCTTCAGTCCCAGGAGCACATAGTAAAAACAGCTTCTATCTGTTGACTGCTTTCTGTGCACCTGGAACAGTTGATATAGTAACTCACGTAATCAACACCGTAACCACATGTGGGAGGATTGTTCTTATTTTGCAGATGAGGAAGTAGAGGCCCAGAGAGATACACACTGCTGTGAGGCTATGGGTGGAGATGGCTGAGAAGATTCCGACCCAAGCTTAGTGCAGAAGCTGGGCTCCCACATTTGTTATAGCAGCGTGTGCAAAGGCAAAGTGGTGGGAAATAAGCTGAGACATCACCAGGAGACAATTGAATCCAGAAGGGAGTCATGTCATCGTGAAATAATGGACTCCTGTAAGAAAGAGTAAACTTGGGCATCCCTAGAGTATCAGCAATCTTTCACAAACAATGCCGATTAAAAACCACTACGCGATATATACGAGTGCCGACTACTTTCATGTCAACTTGATACAAACTAGAATCACTGGCGATGAAGGAGCCTCACTTGAGAAAATGCATCAGTAAGATGGGTCTATAGGCAAGCCTATAAGGTATCTTCTTAATTAGTGATTGATGTGGGAGTGTCCAGCCCATTGTGAGTGTGGACACATCAGGGAAGGTTGTCCTGGGTTCTATAAGGAAGCAGGCTGAGCAAAACATGGGAAGAAGCCGGTAAGCAGCACTCCTTTATGGCCTCTGCATCAGCTCCTGCCTCCAGGTTCTTGCCCTACTTGAGTTCCTGTCCTGACTTCCTCCAATGATGAGTAGTGATGTGGAAGTGCAAGCCAAGCAAGCGCTTTCCTCCACAACTTGCTTTTGGTCATGGTGTAGCAAGAGTAACCCTAGCCAAGACAATACATGAAAGATTACAATGACTAACAGCTACAATGTTCCGTTTATGATCACAGTTATAGGGCAAAAACGATGTAATTGGTAACTCGGCATAAACCAATTTCACAACTTGGTTTCCAGGGAAGGAGAGAAAAGCAGGGTATGTAGAGGGTCTTAAAGTTATTTATATTGTCCTCTTTTAATTTTGTAGTGCTGGGAACAAAACCTAATGTTTTGAGCATGCTAGGCAAACACACTACCACTCTAGCTACATCTTGAAATCTGCTTTTCACTTTTAAATTTGAAATCACATCTCATTGAGTTATCTAGACTGGTCTGTAACTCACACTGTATCCCAGGCTGGCTTTGAACTTGAAATCTTCTTGCTAAGCCTCCTGAGTAATGGCACATACTTTTATTCTGAATGGCTTGGCTTTTCATTCTGTTTATCTTATTTTATCTTACCATCCAGAAAATAACAATGTTGAAGGTGATAGGTAGGTAATATTTTCAACCTACAATCCTTCACTTTTCATATCTAAAATAGATATTAAAATATATATATAAAATATTAATATATTTTCATATATTAAAATAGAACCCTAGAACCTTGAAGCAACAAAAACATTACACCCCCTATGTCTGAAAACAGTGAAATCAGGTAAAGCTGATACCACATAGCCTAAGTATGTTAAATGACAGAAACGTGTTTTCCCCCATGGTACTAGAGGATGGATATCCTAGGTCAAGGTGTCAGTAGGACCATTTCCTTCCCAGGTCTCTGTCCTTCCTTTACAGACAGCCACCTTCTGGCTACATCTTCAACAAGGTCTTCTCTTGATAGGCATTTGTGGCTGAGAAAGAGGGAACAGGCATGCCATGTAAAAAACCTAGTGAACATGGGCTTTTCATAGAGTTGATGGAGTACCTACACGCTTTAGTGGGACACACCTAGAATCCAGCACTTGAGAGGTGGAAGCAGGATGGTCAAGTGTTTAAGGCTAGCTTTGGCTACATGAAAGGTTGAGGGCCAGCCTAAGCTACAGTTTTTCTGTATCTCAATTATCATACCTCAGCCTCCCCTATCTGGTTTCATGCTACTTCCCCGATATATCTCAGAGAAATGGTAAATGTTAGTAAATGCTACTAAATACTTGAACATCTATATCATCCCACTAGAGCATGGTAGTGTTTTTAACTTCAGGAACCATCAACAGCCGATGAAATTCTTACATCTTCAGAGTCTAGTCTCTGAGTCTTCCCCAATGCTTGTGCAGTGTGGATCCCACATCCACCCAGATACAGGACACTAACAACCTCCAGAAAGTTCTCTCATGTTTCTTCCTAGTTTGCCTCTGTTACCAGTTCCTCAGAGTTGACCACTGTTTTGAGCTTGTCAACAATAGATTACTTATGTCTGATTCACAGCTTCATACAAGTAGAATCATGTACTTCCCATTTAGCAAGAATGATGTGCTGTTGAGATTCACCCACGTGCTGGAGATAACAGTATCAGAGTCCTTTTTATGGCTATGTAGTATTATACTGTATGATCAACCTGGATTTATCTGTTCTGTTTTTGGAACCTGTGGGCTGCTTCTAGTTTTGGACTCGTGGCTAGATCCACTATGAATATTCTTGTGTGAGCCTTTTGGTGGACATATGCTTTTGTTTCTCCCAGGTCCTGGGTTGTATGGTGGGTATGCTTAACTTTCTACCCAGCCTTGCCTCTTTCTGAAGGAGTCCTACCAGGTGACGTGGGGACAGCTTGTGGTTGATCTGGGTTAGTAGAGGCTTGTTCCCATAACTCCTGCTGAGTCTTTAGGCCCATTGAGTCTCTGACTTACAGATAAGCAGACAAAGGCAGCTCTGATCAAGGGCAACATGACAGAGCTGGGACCCATTCTGACAAAATTCTCAAAGTATCTGGGAGTACCTCTCAGAACTCTGAGACCAAGGATACGCTGGTGTTCCTTAAGCCCATTTGAACACTCTGACACTGGGAAACCAGAGCCAGACTGGCAGAGGGTGCTCCTTGAGACTATTTCCCCCTTAAGGAAGATGTGTTCCAGCCTGGAACTGTACACCCCTATCTAGAGGCCAAAACTGGATCAGTATGCATCCCAGAAGGAAGCCGTACAAGTCCCCTGGGCTAGAGTCTTCTTTCAGTGATTTAGTTGGGAGTCTTGTGGGAAAGGGCTGGTTGTTAATCCTAGTAAAACAGGGAATCTCTGAGGGTTTTCCCTGTTAAAGAGGAGGTGATTCTACTTTATCCTAGGAGATGAGTGTGGGCTGGGCAGAGAAGGATAAACATGCAAGGATTTCTTAGGAATGTCCTTCATCCAGGGGGAAGGTACATGGAAAACATTTCTAGGTGAAGAGAGAGCTAAACCATAACCTAGAGAATGAGCAGACATTAGCCACTCAGAGAGGTCAGATGAGATGGAGATTCTTTTAAGTAGAAGGAACAACTGGAATAAAGAGAATCCTGAGTAGCTGAAGGCAGCTTATCCTGGCTGGAGAAGAAGGGAACAGACACATCATGTCAAGCCTGGTGAATATGGCCTTCTCATAGAGAAGTGTTAGTGCCAGGCTTGGTGGGACATGCTGTAACCCAACAGTTGGAAAGTGGAGAAAGAAGGATCAAGAGTTTAAGGCTAGCCTTGGGTTCGGCATCAGCCTGAGCTGTGTGAAAATTCTAAACAAAAAGCAAACTAAATTATTGTGAGACATCTGAAGAATAGGGCAGGGTGTCGTTGGTGTATCTCTGTCCCTCTACTTAGAACATGCTTGGCTAAGTAAGTGCTAGGATGCATCATGACTGAACAGAGCACCTGCTGGGGTCAGGAGGTGTGGGGACATTTGGAAGGTCAGGGCAGTTGAGAAACATCCTGGAATGTCTGGAGGGGGTGTGTGTGCTAAGGGATGTCTATTTTCTTGATTGGAAGACCAGGCTTGTTGGGATAGTGTAGTGATCCCTACCAGTAGTTTTCCAACATACAGCAGTAGTTTAGAAGACTTGGACTCAATCTGAAAGACACCTAGGGGCATGGTGACAGAATTCCAGCTCAGGAACACTACTTGCTAAAATATATTTGTTTATTCAGAGATTTAATTAACATGTTTAAATATTAAAGAGTAAACAAAATGTGTCTAGTGGGACTCAACATTTACCATCAGGAGCTCTGGCTTATTTAATTATTTGTGTTTTCCCTGCCCTAAGACTCAGGTTTCTGGCTGTTTTCTAGGCAGACAGTGGGGAGTGTAGGTTCCTCCGAGGACAGGACAGAGAAGTGAGCCTAGGGAGTAGGAAACTGTCAGGGGTTTGAGAAGGGGGAGGATTGGGAAAAGAGGAAGCAGGGAGGAGGGGGAGGAGAAAGGAAAGCAAGAGGTTTGCTCAAGAAGTGGAGGTGTCCAAGGCAAACCAACCAACATCTGGTATTCATTTGGCATAAAGAAAAGAGTGTGCGTCTCTATGCTCTCATGGATCATTGGCTGATAAGGTCCACAAGGGCAGTGGGAGAGGGTCAGTGTGTTTGGAAGCCCTGTGGGTGTGTACAGTGCATAACCACACCAGAACCAGGTATCAGGAGGCAGATCAACTTAGAGTGATTCAAGGCTTATGAAGTTTTTTGATACTGAGGATAGGAACATCCAGGATGGATAAAGGTCATCATTGGTTGAGGGCTTAGGGTACCTGAAATGCCCAAGTAGCATGGGGGAGCATTTCAGGAATGGTTGAAGAGGTTATTATCAGGAGGAAGGAAATTGATCCTGTAATCTAATTGAGGCTGTGTGACATTCCTCAGGTAGAGGTGTGTGTGGGAGGCTTAGAATACTCCAGACAAGGTCAGAGAAGGGGAAGCCCTGCTAATGGATTCTGCCATATTGCACCAAGCTCAGAGGCTATCCAGTCATGGCGGACATCGACCTTAATTAGCAGAATTTTCCCAGAGAGAGAGGGAGAGAGAGAGAGAGAGAGAGAGAGAGAGAGAGAGAGAGAGAGAGAGAGAGAGAGATTGATTGAGAGAGAGAGATTTGGGGTCTTGAGAGCACATCCAAGGTGCAAATTGAGATGGCTGGAGACAACTGGGCATTCTTGGTTGCGTCTCTACAGCAGAAGGACTGGAGGGTCTTGAAATAGTCTGATGAGATACCAACTTGAGTTTCTCTGTGCTGATTTTATGAAGGCATCACCTCCTCATGATTCCTAAAGAGCCTGCAGACTGGACAGTGGCTGGCTGGACAGGGCTGGCTGGTCAGTGCCTGAAGAGTAATTAGCATTGCATCATTCTGTTGCAGACAGAGGGAGGGAAGGTCCCCAGCCAGACTGCAGGTAGAATTCTGAAATGGAGGTGCTTTGTGACAGATCTGCATTATAATATCACCACAGATGAAGTCCTAGCTGCTGAGAGATTACACCCACGGTTATTTATTGGCAATGTGCTCTATGGTTTTAATTTTTTCTTTTTGCTTATTCAGGCTTTAGCTCCAGAGGAAAATAGCCCGGGGTGGCTTCGAAATAGATTCTCTCTGCCCCATTAACTTATTCAGTGAGTTTAATGGTCCTTTCTCCCCTCAGCCTTGAAGCCATCATTAAGAGGCAGAGATTTATAAAGCAAAGACTGAGCGTTAGTCAAACTTTGATTCTGGGCTGGGGGAGGGCAAGGGGTCCAGGCAACTGGGCACCCTCTGTCCTGATGATATGGGTGTGGACCATGACATCAGCTCTGAGCTTAGTGAGGGTTAATGACCTTAACCTTTCCTGACTCTCAAAGGGCAGGGTTGCCATGGATTATTCTGAAGTGGCTCTGCAGGGCATGGGGTTGAGTGTCTTCTGGTCCTTAGCAGGATTCTGGTCCATTTTATGGGATGTTTTGTATCTCTTATCATAGCTTCAGGTCACCATCTACTGTTGGTGTTTACAGAAAATAGACTTCTCAGAAGACAGCCATCAGAGCAGATAGTTACTTTCAAATGAAGTGACTTAAGGACAGCTGTCCAACTTAACAGTGAGAAAATGGCCAACAAACAAGGGAAAAACAAACAAAATCACAATAGACTAAAAGTCTGAGTATTGGATGGTTTGTCAAATTTCCCAGAACTTTGCTTCAAGGAATATAATTATTGAATGAAAGTCAAGTCAAACTAGACCACCTCAAGGTTGGTGAATCCAGTTCAATCCAGTTCACCACACTTGACTTCCTCTCTTTTTGTGCATCTGTGGGGTGAAAAGCATTCTGCTGAGGATACAACACTCAGGTGAGTTAGGTCCAGGCTGATTAGACAAGTGCACTTGGAAAGAGATTGCCCCAGAACAGTATGCAGTAGGGGTTAGGTGACAGGTTGGGAAGCTGAGGGAAGAGACAATGTGTAACTCGGTGCATTGGTGGGATCAGGATAGGGAGGGAGGTGAAGGAAGGCTGCTTTAGGTTTTAAGATGCACAGAAGCGATGGGAGGGATGGAGGAAATGCAAGGTCCCTATTTACCTGAGAGTAGGGAATTTTGAGGAACTAAGAGAGCTGACAATAAGCTCTAAGACTCATTTGGGGATGGCCAAGAACACCAGGCTTAGCTTCTGTACCTTGTTGGCTTAATGACAGGAGTCATTTGAGGGTTGGCAGATAAATCTTAAAGTTCAGGCAGTATTTTTTTTCTATGTTTATGAATGAAAAAACAGTAATGACAATAGAAAATAGGAAAATAAATTACTCATGTTTAGTAAAACACACACACACACGCACACACACACGCACACACACACGCACACACACACGCACACGCACACACACTCTTTGATAGATTTCCATTACATTTCTTAGTAAAGATTTTAGAATTAGTGCACAAGGTAAAAGGTAGCCTTTGAAGACACTCTAATTCCTGGTTGAACACAGCAGGATGTGCCCACTTTGAGAGACACACAGCAGCTGAGGTGATCTGGGGTGCAGTCACACCACAGTGAACAAACGGGATGTGGTAGCTGTGTTTGAAAGGCAGCTACCCTTTCTCAGTCTTCCTGGCAGAACAGAACTGAATTTGCATACATTCAGTATGTCAACCAGACAAGACTATTGTATGAACGTCACATATGTGTATGCGTTTTCCTGCATCCAAGCACATATTTTTGGTTTGCATTCTAAGGATAGCCTGTAGTACAACATGAGCGGAAGAAGAGGAGGTGTAGACACAAGTGGAAGAAAGTATGAGGTCATTGCAAACCCCTGGGCTGGGTGATGTGGTTGTGGGCAAGGTAAACAAAGAAGCAAACAAACAACAATAGCGACAAAAATCACTGATTATATGTTGAGGGCAAGAAATAGCAGTGTTAGGGAGGGCTGTCATCCATGATAGAAAAGACGAGTCAGCAGGCCTAGACCATGTGCAGAGAACTGTGCCTTTTGTTTGGGACACCTTGAGTTGATGGTGTTTGCAGGAGAGGATTAAGAAGAAGGCTAGGCATGGCTTGAGTAAGGTGTTTTGTTTCTGATTGGAAACGTTCTTAGTGAAATGGGTCACCATGGGAAATCAGCTGCAACACCGTGTGTGAGAAGAGGCTAAAAAGACTTGTTCTTGTTCTGGGAGCTCCTCCTGCTGTGTCCACTGGCAGCCTTCTCCATGGCTGTCCAGCCAGCAAGCCTTCCTACAGGCAATGGGCTTGTCTTGTGGGAGCTGCATTAACATAAGTTACAAACATATTTTATCTTTGTGTTTATAAGTGCCTTCCGCTTCTGTGTGCCTTCTCTTTCCACTGTTCTGCCTCTCGCAGGCTTATCTCAGTGCAGTTACATTGTCAAATAGTATAAGCTCCAAGAAAGGAAGTGATGTGGAGTGGAGAGAAGACTGGGTGACTCACTGGAGGGATTCACAGCCACACATAGCTCCAGCCCCAGGGGATCTGATGCCCCCTGCCCTATATGGACTTTGAAAGCACCTGCACTCATGTGTGCATCACCCCACACAGACATACATACATATGCATAATTACAAATAACAAAAAAAGATCTTAGCAAAGAAGACTAGGTGTCACATAGTTATTAATAGTGACCAGGAAAATGAAAACGATAGTTACTTACCTATACTCACATGGTTTTCAACATGCTCCTTGAGATAAAGGCTGGAAACGCTTGATTGATCCATTGTATAAAGAAGACAAGATCTGGATGCCTATTAGTGGGTTAAACAGGGTTATTTCCATATTAGTCAATCTTCCATGGTCTTATTCTCTGAACCCAAAATGACACATAGGTTGGAGAGGTGAAATACTTTGGAAGGATTAGTGTTCCATCTATAGCCTTTGAGTTATCCTGGAAAATATAGTATTGTCTACAGGAATCTCCCTTGGTGTAGAAGTACTTACAGGATGATGATGATGAGGAGGAGGAGGAGGAGGAGGAAGATGATGAGGAAGATGAGGATGGTGATGATGAAGATAGTGACTGTGATAGTGGAAATGACAATGCTACAACTGCATCACTTTACATTGGATGCTATGTGTCATGCACTATGTTGGGCATTTTCTATTCAGTGGCTTTGTGAATTCAATAACATCACAACCGAATGCGGTATCTACTCGTGTTCCCATTTTGTAGGTTTGCATACCCAACACTACACAGCAACATCAATAAGAAGCAGAGAGGTCAAGCAGTCTCTATCCAGAATCTACTCTCACCTGCTCACTGCACACTGTCAGCCCATGCTCTCTCTGTCCTTTTCAACCATTGCATACTTGGACCAGGGTGTGCCACCCAATTCTGCACCCCAGCTGCGTTATAATGTGGTTAGATTTTCTAAGCTGGAATAAATGTTCCTGATGTCAGTTCAATGAGAAATTCTGCTCCATGCTCCCTGGGCTACATTGATTTATTCACCTCGGATAGAATAACTATGTGGTGAACTAGATAAAATATTTGTACCATTGATTGCTTTATTTCATGCAGATGGGGGGGCACGAATAAGTGCCATAGGCAGGTGTACAGAGACCAGCTAGGACAGGAACCCAGGCACCCAGTGCCCCCAGGGTATTGTCTGTTATTTGCAGGTCTGACCCTGACTATCCACTGGCTGACCCCTCTGGGGTTTCCTTTGACAGCTCTAGTTACAGTGAATGTTAGCCATTGACCAGGGCATTCTTTGGCTGGAGGGTGCTCAGGGCATCTCACTACAGATGGATATAGCCCTTCCTAGAATTGCTGCAAAGTCACATAGAAAACTTTACAACAAAGTGGATGGCTTTCTTTTCACCAACCACTCATTAACATCAGAATATAATCTAGCAAAAAGAAAAAAAAAGGAGAGGAAACCAGGCAGATTCTGGAGTGTGTGTGTGTGTGTGTGTGTGTGTGTGTGTGTGTGTATCCAAAGCATGAGTTTTCTCCACTGATAGATTCTGGGATGTTGTGTAAGGCTATAATCTCACTGAACATCAGTTTTTCATGTGAAAAGTAACAGGTTGAAGTTAGAGTTACATGTGACAGCATGTGGATAGAGAGGGTTGTACTTGGATGCAAGTAACAGAAAACTGACCTGGATGGCTGAGATGTGCAAGGACTTAGGTTTTTTTCTTTTTTTGTAATGAAAATTGGATGATGTAGGTTTGGCTGATGTTGGTTCAGCAGCTCAACCATGTCATGAGCACTGTCAGTGATTCTCTTGGCTTTTCTCCCATCATTGCAACGTGGCTGCAGCTAATATGTCCTGATAACGTGTAGGCAATGAGAGGAAGAGGTAAGAGGTGAGTCCACGGGGAAGGTAAGAATATCTTAGAGGGGATCCAACAGCATCTTGGAATCCACATAAATCTGCCTGAGAGGCAGAGTGGATGGTGCATGGCTTCTAATGTCAGTAGTGAGGCAGGAAGAGACGAGTTGTGTGGGTAGGAGGGGTTTGTGTGGATGCTGTCATGAGGGGATGGAGGGCTTATTGTCTGGCATGTGGTGGATGTTCCTTTTGATGATTTTGAGGAAGTCATCTTGAGGACCATAATGATGTCTCCAAGGGATAGCTATGACACAAGGAGGAGGTGAAGAGTTCTGGGTATCTTTTAAGATGTTTCCTTGGCAGTCTGTTTTTGGCCATGTGTATCAGGAAGCCTCGGTAGATGTGACAAATGACAACCAGGCAAAAGAAAGAGAGAGGGAAGGTGATTGGCCAAGTTTCCAGAGGACTTTGAGTGCAGGTATGGGCAGTTCTAAGTTGGGTTAGGGACGGTACTGAGGAATGGGTTGGTTTTGATGAGAACTACGATTCTGGAAGAATACCGATTGACAGTAACCAGAGATGGCTTGGGAGTAGCAGACACTAGGGGATGTAGAGACTCTGTGGGAGATCCAGACTCATCTCTTTGTGGAGGTATGAGAATTAGAAACCAGAGGAGGGTTTTTTTCCATCTTTGTTTGTAAGCAGGAGTGAGGACAGGGCCAGGCAAGAACAAGCTGGCAAGGGAGACTCCTGTTGTTGCCAGCAGGGGTCATAGTTTATAGGATCTTTGAGGGATGTCTGTGGACTAGAAGATGGGGGAGAAAAGTGTGGTGATGTGATAAGAGTGACCTCTGGGTTACCAAGTGTAATAGCTACTGTTGCTGTAGCAAAATGCCAGGGACAGTAATACAGACAGCAGAAGTTTACTTCTTATGGTTCTGGAGGATGGAGGTCCAAGCCCAAGGTACTTGCAATGCTCTCTTCCTCTGAGACAACTGCTGAGGGCTTCCTCTTCTCTTTCTTTATAGGTCAGGGGCATTTCCTCTCCTTATAAGGAGATCAGTCATACAGAGTAAGGGTCCACCTTATTTTAGTTAATGATCACCTCAAAGGCCCTGTTCTCAAACAAAGTCACACGATAAGCTTCTGGGGTTCCACAGGTTCTGAAGGCTAGTGACAGTAAGTAGTGTGGTTTACTTGTTTGTCTTTGGTTGGTTGTTGAGACAGGGTCTTACCCTGTAGCCCAACCTGGCCTCAATCTTCCAATCTTCCTGCTTCAGCCTCTCAGGTACGGGCATTAAGGGTGACTGTTGCCGTACCTATTTGGAAATGCAATTTTTTTTTTAAAAGTGATTGAGGGAAGAAGGAAGGTTAGGGGAAAATGGGATCAACTAGATGACTCTTTATAAAAGGGCTGGAAGACAGGAGATGAGGGCCATACACTGAAGCTGATATTCCCTGGAGGTCAGGCTGTATAGCTCTGAGGCTATGGGTCTAGCCTGATAGCAGATTTTCAATGAATGAAAAGGCAGCCATTATCTCTATAGAAGGGAGGGAAGTGTGAAAGATACATGTTTGTACATAAATGTTCGTGCTTTAGACAGAGAGGAATCTCACACTGTATGTCCCAGATCCTTTCAGTGATAAGACTGGGAGAGCTCCCCAGGCAGGGCAGGATAATAGTGGAACAGGAAAGACAGCCATCTGCCGACATGAGTGTGGTCCAAAGGCAGTCATGGATTCAGTGGAGGTTTGTATCAGCTGCAGGTGCAGCCCAGCCCAGAGTTGGCTCAGTGCTCTAGTGTGTGGGAATCGGGACAAGGTAGGCAGTCAACGGGGAAGAGGGACTTGTGAGCATGGATACCGTTCGTCTCTGGATCAATCTGTGTCCTAAGCAATGGAAGGCAACTCCAAGAAGTAGAGGTTGTGAGTGGGGGTCCGTCTGACTTGTGGGCTGTTCTACTGTACCCTACACAGCCCCCGCTGCTGAGCATCAGAGGGGGCCGTCCTGTAGCTTGCTGATGGTCTACTCTTTTGTGTAAAACCACACTTCTAGTAGGCACTTCTGAGGTCTTGGTGATACTCCATTGGTTGTGGCCCTTGGTCTCTTCACCCAGCAGAGAACCTGCCTGAGCCCAGTATTTGCTATGGGCTGTATGTGTGCATATGGTGTTTAGAGGTCTATGGATATTAAACATCTTCCTGGGTTACTCTTCATCTTATTGTTTGGGAAGGTTCGTTTGATGAACTTTTATGTTCATCTATGAACAACATAATGGTAAACATCTATGAAGCTTACCATTATGGTTTCATAGGCAGCCCCAGGGATCTAGCTGTCTCCAGTCTCTCACTGCTGGGATTACAGATTTTAATGCTGGTGCTGGAGGAACAAACTCAGATTGGCAGGCCTGTG
Source organism: Grammomys surdaster (assembly GCF_004785775.1). NCBI lineage: Eukaryota > Metazoa > Chordata > Mammalia > Rodentia > Muridae > Grammomys > Grammomys surdaster. Next base: position 1,070,812 of record NW_021620849.1, on the reverse strand, counting down.
AGGAGAACACTTTACCGAAGGAGCCGATTCTCCAGCCAGGAGTTTGTTTTTGCTTGTGTTCTGTATTCATATCAAAGATGGTATCTCTTGGGTAGAACTCCTAGTCGTGTTGACAAGCAAGGCAGTGGGCTCAGGGCTGGAAATCTAGTAGGGTGTCCTGACGCCACTCTCTTCAGTTTCATCCCTGACGCCACTCTCTTCAGTTTCATCCCGAGTCACATCTCCTAAACACTGCTTGCATTGCTCCCTCTACCTCAGCGGTGTGGTCAGCTAACCACTGCTCTGTGCCAAACACTGTCTTTCTTGTATCTTTTTGGTGTTCTCTTGCATTTAAATGAAAAGACCTCCTTCCCTAAGTACTAAGGGAAAACAAAATGGAATTATCATTACAAGAAAAAAAAAAGCAAACACTATCAAAATATAGTCAGCTTTTCAGAGCACTTTTGCTGTGATACCCTGTCCCCCAGAGAGTTAAATCCTCCAGCTCACCCTACACAGCCCCACTGCCTCTTTGCCTCTGAGATGAGGGCGGTGTACACATTTGCTTCCCTGCCTACCTCCACAGTGTCGGGATAATTTATGTAGCTGTGTCTCTGAAGAGACTGGGACACCTCAAGGTCAGAACCAGGCTGTGCTTATCAGGTTCATCCTTTCAGCTTTGAGTTGTTCCCAGTAGGCACCTGTGCAGTGTGGTCTGGGATAAGGGTTGTAGGCTTGATAGCAGGTTGAAACTCATGGTGATGTTTGTGCCACTTTCTAATTATTGGAACCTTGGTATGCTCCAGGCCCTGCTGAGGACTGTATGAAGATGATCTTCAGGAGCAATTACACGTGTTGGAAATTAACCCCATCATTAACTCCCTCCCATGGGCCGATAAGGAAATTGAAGCTCAGGGGTTTGCAAGTCCCTCAGCTGGGTCATAATAGAATATTTGGATCTAGTTTGTTCAGGCCCAAAAAAGAATGGACCTTGGGAGGATTGTCTGTGTGCCCTGGGTGTGTTCTCCTGGGCTTGGAAGCAGAGCCTTCAAGATTCTTCACTACTTGGTATCCAGTCCCAGAGTCTGCAGGCCAACTTCCCATCTGGCCTCAACTTTCTTTCTAGATTAAGGTTTGGGTTCTGGAATTGTAGGAATCACTCTCACTTTACAGCAAGAATCACACTTAGCACTTGGGTTCTTACCCTTAGGCCCAGTGCTCACACAAGGCCCTTCTGACCTTGTCCCACTTTAGAACAAGAGTCCAGACTTTGGACTTTATAATTCCTACACCAACTCTGCAGTAGCATCCTCTATCACCCTAGGTCAGACCACAGAGAGTCTCCAGCTTCAGGATGCTGTGTGAGCCTCCTGGCTCATGTGAGCATTGCCTGGGGGTCAGCCTTGTGTCCTGTTAAGTCTACACCTTGGAGGAACACAGGGATGAGTGTCACCAGGTTATGCTTACCCAATTTGCAGTTTCATACCCCATGACCCCTTGATGACACTCCCTCAGTGTTCTCAGTCTTTGTGGGTACTGCTTTTGTTTCCGGTTCCCACTCTGAGTCTTAACTCCCATTTTTCTAATGTCAATACCACTTCCTGCTCAGCATGTCCCTTGAATACTAAGGGTTTTTTCTTTTTTGCACAGTAGCTCATCTCTTCTTCTGAGCTTATGGTCCAACAAAGCTGTACTATTTACTTTTCTTGTCACCATGACCAACTTCCTAACAGGAAGTGACTTAATGGAGAAAGGACTAATTTGGCTCACAGTCTGAAGTGAGACAGTCCATCATAGCTAAGAAGGTATAGCAGCAGAAGGCTCTGTGGTGATGGCAGTGTGTAGCTGGGACTCCTTATCTCCTCTCACCTCGGAGGACCAGAAGCAGAGATGGGACAGGCAGCAGGACTGGGCTATAAACTGCAATACGCATCCCTCCTCTCTCTCCACCAGCCCACTTCCTTTGGTTAGAGTCCATTTCTCAAGGCCATATGTTTAAAGACATGAGCCTGTTGGGGAGGTTGGCCCTCCTGTCCAAGACCATGGATATAGGGTAGTAGCACTGCCTGTCTTATAGTTGCCCTTATAGAAGCCCACTTCAGTCCTGCTTCAAGGTGCCAGGGTATACCCACGTCCTGCTTTGGGAAACATACTGTACACCAGCCCTCATTTTCATGGCTTTTACCATCCTGTCCCTGATGCTGTCTTTTGTCTGCCAGCTGCTACTTCTACCTCATAACATGTGGGTAGAGATGAGCTTTGGGGAAGAACAGATCAACGAGGCAGCAGGTGCACAGCTGTGACCAGCACTCACGCTTGGTCACTCAGGCCCCTGAGCCCTCTCGGGTGGCTTTGATAGGATGCTTTGGCCCGACAAGCTGATCAAGGACATTCTACTAGGTTGAACAGGGAAGGTCACTATAAGCCTTGGGCCCATGTGCTGGGGGTGTTTTAATGGGAGCTGCTGACATCTGCCCCTCCCGACCTGCAGCTCTGTGATTAAGGGAGGCAAGTGATGTCTCTCTGCAGCTGCCTGCCCTCCTGCCAGCCTCCTTCTCTTCTCCTGTTCCTCCCAGCCTTGCTCCCCACTACTCTTCACCCTGCTGGTTGCTCACTGATTGTGAGCTCAGCAGACATTCAGTGAGGTATCCCAGCATCCTCAAAGGATTGATCCCATGTGTCTCACAGCAGCCATTAAGTCAACCGCTACCTGGTGGTGGGATGTCTGCTGAGCCATTATCTGTTGTTACTGTGGCTTGAATGTGAACCCAAGAGTCCATGGGTTGCAAAGTTAGTGGCATATGTGGCAGTGTCAGATATGGGACCTTTGAGAGGTGATAAAGTCACAAAGGATCTTCTCTCATGAATGGATTAATACTGTTATCAAGGAAGTGGGTTAGTTATCTCTGGAGTGGGTTCCTTACAAAAGCATGGGTTTAGCCCTTTCTGCCCTCCTCTCTCTTTCTCTTGTACATTCTTGCCCTTTCACCTTCTGTCATGGGATGATGCAAGCAGAAGACACTTCCCAGATGCTGGGACCTTGAGACTGGACTTTCGAGATCTCAGAGCAATGAGACGTCAATGTTTTTTTAAATTACCCAATTGTGGTCTTCAGTTACAACAGTGTGGAGTGATGAAGACAGCTGTCAATAACGGCACTTAGCTCACGGGCAGTTGTGTACAGCATCTGGCACTCCATCTCCTGGAAATGGGAGCTCTGGTTACTGCTTAGAATTACTGTTTTTAGGAGCAGTAAAGTATGCCCAAGGGCCCGTATGCAGCTACCTTTGGATAGCTGTAATGGCAGCTTTACACAGTTCAACCTGATGCTGTTCATCTTAAACAACCTAAACGTCACAGGCAAGTCTTTGGGCTCTGTGTGTTGGTTTTCCTAACTATCCAAAGGCTACTTCACAGGACGGCTACCCAGAGTTCTGTGCCATAAAGGACAGGAATGTGCTTTGTAGACTGAAAAGGATAAGTAAAATGGCCACTTATTTAAAAAAATCGTAATTGTAGTGTTAAAAATTTGATTAATGTTTGCCTGAGCAGCTTGTAGAGTCTGCTTTAGTTTGATTTCTCTGCCTGTGACTTTCTAATGGCAGCTCTGTATTCCTGTCTCACGATCTGTAAAATGGGGACAGTAATGGTGCCTACTTCGAAGGTATCTTGTTGAGAGGCTTGAGTGTGGGTTTCATGGCAGGCAAGCCCAGGAAGATATAGAATTGTCACATGCCAGATTGGGAGGCAGGATCTCCATTGATTCTTAGATTACAGGGTCTCTGAGTTCAGATCCGTATTCCGATTGGTTAGCTGTCAGCCCTGGCAGCTCCCCGTTCTTCATGGGGTGAAAAGTTTACTTTCTGGCTCAGGCTTTTATGGGACTCCTGGAGCCAAGAGATCCACATGTAAATAAGGTGTGCAAGAAACCGTCCTTCACAGAGGGATGTTATCTCTCCAGTGCCACATAAGCCATATTGATAAATTAATCTCATATTGTTGGGACCAAACAGCCCTGCAATTTTTCTATTGTTCAGCTTAATTGGCTCTACAGCTGTGTCATTAGCTTGAATTCCTTGTAATCTAGTCAGAGCCTGGGGAGTCATTGAATAAGATACTCCTTGACTTCTCCATTTACCCAGTCACTGGGGTCCAGACTCAGTATTCTCCCATCTTATTCCTGACTCCCCATTAAGATCGCAAGCTTTGGTGTGGTGAGCTCTTCACTGAAGAAGTGAGCACATACCTGGGTCAGACCTTTGGCATTCATTCTTACACTCTGCCTCCCTAACATGTTTTAAATCTTTTAGGTTAATCTTTGTTCATTTTAAAATAGTTTTCTTTCTTTCTTTTTTTTAAAGATTTATTTATTTATGTATAGGCGTGCTGTGTCTTCCTGTATATCTACATGTCAGAAGAGGGCATCAGATCCCATCGTAGATAGTTGTGAGCCACCATGTGGTTGCTGGGAATTGAACTCAGCACCTCCAGAAGAACAACCAGTGCTCTTAACCACTGAGCCATCTCTAGAGTACCTATCTTAATGCATTGTAAAAGAATAAAATTCTAGTGACATCAAAAAATATTTAAGATAAAATATTAAGTGAAGACAAGCTAGGGCTGCAGCTGTCCACCCACCCACGTCTTACCCAACAAGAATGAAGATAAGACATATCCCAATGTTTATCCTCAGGGTCGTTATCTTGGGGGAAAGATGATCGATAGTGACTTTGACATTCTTTGTATGTTTTTATTTGCTCCAAACTTTCTACAATGAGTCTATCTGCTTTTCAAACTAGGAAAGGTGTAATTAAACCCAAGCCCCCTAGGGTTGACCAAGATAGTTGATAGTTTCCTTATTTGTAAAATGAAAGGGTTGGACTAGCTTTCCATTTTCTTTTGGTATCCAGAGAACTGATGAGACATGCTCCATCCCGGGGGTAGGAGGACATACTCGATACTCTAGATTGGGTCCAGAGGCTGCCAAATAACACACAGATAAGTGACAGAGACTAATTTGATACTTCTTCTATGAGCACAACATGGTATTTACTTGCCATGTTGGTGACCTTTGACGTTCCTAGTGCTCTTCTAAGTAGGAGGAACCAGGAAAATGTGGCTCCTTCCTCCTTCTCTCCAGCAGGACCTCTGACACAGGGATCTCTTGAGTGCACTGCCCCCCAACACTTAAGCTATTCCTTTGCTCCTGTAGTAGCCTGGCATGTGTATCATCCTGGTGCTCCCTGTCATCCTGGTGCTCCCTGTCATATTGGCATTTGGTATGTGTCTTCTTTTTCTTTCATTTCTTTTACTTTATTGCATTTTGGTCTTCTGATTATATCTTCCTTTAAAGCAAAGCCCATTTAACTGTGGTCTGATTTACTCAGGGATTTCTGCAGGCGTTTGAGGCTCTCCCCTCTGGATTGTAAATAACTTTTAAGCCAGTCTGGTAGAAGCAATGAAGGTCTTTCTGGGTTGGCCTGCAGGTTTGCTAGAGGGGGCTGCATGACCTTGGGCCCTGGCTTCACTGTAGCTCAGCTGCAGAGAGCATGGTCCAAGCTGCTGTGATACCCATACTGCCTGGCTGGCTCTCAGAGGGCTTCAGGGTGTGTTACATATGGCCCATTATTATTCTTTTTAGTCTCTTCTTCCAAGTGCTAGTTATTAAACACAGGGTCTTGTGCATATTAGCAAATGATACACCCCCATCTGCTTCTGCCCTTGTCACCTTAACTCTTCCAGAAGCCTGCCCAAGTCACCCACTCTAGGAGTTTCAGTTTCCCTGTGGGACACACAGCTTTGCAAATGTGTTTCCAGAGCTGGGCTGATATGCTCTGGATTTGGTTAACTTTGTTCAGGGAGAGTGTCAGCATCCAGAAGCACAGTGGGAGGGAAACAGGCAGTCCTGTATTCTAGGTTTATGGCTGGCTCCATTACTGATGGCCAGGAAAACCAGGAGGCCAGACTTCTGTCCTGAAGATCCAGTCCCCGGGATGAGGGTGGCTGAGTGTGGATTCTGGGACCACATCAGAGAGACAGCATTCTAACTGCTGCCTGAAGCTTTTCTGCCTGGCCTGGGTCTCTGGGTATCAGGGGCTGCCAGCTACCAAGCATCAGCACATGGGTGGCTGCCACACAGCTGGCTGGAGAAGAGAAAGCTAAATTGGCTGTAGGTCAGAGAGATTTCAGACCTCCTTTATCTGTTTCCACTGGCTGTTTTTCTGTGATGTGGAAAGAGAGTCCAGCTGGGTTAGTGTGCATCTCTTTGTGCCTAAGCAGGTGCTATTCCACATAGGTGAGTGTATCAAGGTCCTCTACAGCCCTTCTTCCACATAGAGCTGTCTGTCGTTTACAAATCTCCCATCAGTCTGTGGCCAAGAGGTTGTCTGCTGTTGTTGCTAGGGCTGTTGCTATGGCATCTGTCATGCAGGCTGCAATATGAGAGAGACCAGGTGGGTGATCTCATGTCCTTTTAGGTACAGATGGTCTTCCCCACTGGGAAGGGGAGGCCTCACTGGGCATATAGGCTGGGCTACAAACAGGTGGGTTTAGATTAGAATGAAGAATTAGCAGGCTAGGAAGGCCCAGCATTCTTTAGGCCCAGAGCCCAGAAGAGCTAGTGTGGTGCAGATACTATAGAGCGATGCAGATGCAGGTTCTGGGGATGGTGGTACATCATTAAGCTTTTGGGTACCTTGGGGGATGGTGATACACAGTTAGAATGTCCACTTCTACTTGGGAATAACATCTCTTGCGGACCCTAGGCCCTGCCCCAGACTGATTCTGAGCCAGAGGTATGGATTCTTTTGGATACCTGATAGTTAAAACTCAGAAGCCTCCTTTTTCCTGTCCCACTAGTTGAATCTCCACTCTGGGCTGGTTTTGAGCAAGAACTATCTCTAAGCCACCAAACAGCCCATGTTTGACAGAGGAGGAACTGTAGAGTAGAAAGATCCAGTGTGTGGTCCAGGCTCCCTAAGCCAACATGTGGCAGATGTGGTCTAAGTCCAGGTCTGTCTGGATGCACAGCTTAGATCTTCCTCATAGGACAGTTGTTGGGTACTTTCTCTTTGGCAGGTTTCTGGGGAAACTATGTAGAAATAACCACAAGAGACCTCTGTGTGGTGCTGTCCTTTATGCTGAAGCCAGATGGTTCCATTTTACAGATACTGTGTCATGTGACAGGCCCAGAGACATGAAGAGAGTCAGGCTAAATTAGAAATGGTTTCTTGAAACACAGCTATCCTCAGCTTGTAGGAACAGAACTGTGCTGGAGCTCTGAGAACTAGTCAGGAGAAACTGACATTCCTATCTCCCATGCGTTCCCCCCCACAAGATGGCAGCCATTGGTGGCTTGAAGAATTTGCATGAGATTTTTCTCCACTTCCAAATATTATGGTTAAAAGACATATAACAAAGTTGACTGTCTTTACCATCTTGTTTGTGTGAGCAGATTTGCTATGTGTGACTCTATGAAGGCCATAGATTGGTGTTGGATCTCTC